>NW_020201239.1:0-13582 GCF_001531365.2 Cynara cardunculus var. scolymus | reverse complement strand
CTTTCATATCATGCATATATTTAAATATCATGCACATCAATATAATCAAGTTATCATCATATGCATGTAAACACATCATGCATATATCATGGATAAAATAATTTTGTAATAATCATGTATATATCCCATAAAAATCGCATAATGTACTCACCTTGAATTGTTAACGTTCATAGGTCTTTCTTTCAAAAACGGCAACCTACATGATAATTTATACCATTCCTAAGCATCTTAAATAATCGTAATTGAATTGATTACCATTCCTTAACAATCTTAACACGACTTTTCCTTTTATTGATCAACYCCCGATAACATCATATCTCATGTTTCACTCCAATATTTTCTTAAAATATTATTAATAATGTGACGTCGTTAAATATTAATTGTTGCTCATTCATTTTATAAAATAAGCAATATACTTCATAATTTTTTGAATAATAAATATTCTACCAAAATAACTAAACTAAATAGTTCGCAACGTAAATAATGTTTTGTGACCAAAACGTCTCGTTTAAGATTTACAAGTAAATAAAGGTGACAACATGTCACACACGTATAAATAACGGTCGTTCCATAACTTTAAAGTTCAACATAGTTAATACTCGAAATAATGTTTAGAATATCAAATTTTCAAGTCTAGGGGCATTTTGGTAAATCATAAGAATCGAATACCAAAGGTATAGTTTTAACCAATTCCCTAATTTAGAACATTCTTGGTATATTTCAGAAGTCGAATATTAAAACGGTGTTTAAAAGTCCAATCCCAAAGCATTGAGGCATTTTGGTAATTCTATTAAGCAATACTCAAAGTATCGTTAAAATACCGATTTCCTAATTGTGAGGTCATTTTGGTAATTTCATAAGGATAATAATCAAAATAAAGCATAGATATAAATTCCCAAGATATAGGGTCATTTCGGTAATTTATAGGGCAAATACGTAAAGTATCGTAAATATACCGATTTCCATATTATAGGGTCATTTTGGTAATTTTATAAGGACTATATTCAAAATAAAACTTAGATACAAATCCCAAGACATTGGGTCATTTCGGTAATTTTATAAAGCAAATACATAAAGTATCGCTAAAATACCGATTTCCACATTGTAGGGTCATTTTGGTAATTTTATAAGGATTAGATTTAAAATAACACTTAGATATCAATTCCCAAGATATTGGGTCATTTCGGTAATTTTTTAAAGCAAATACGTAAAGTATTGCTAAAATACCGATTTCCTAATATAGGATCATTTTGGAAATTTTATAAAAATAATAATAAAAATGAAGCTCATAGACCAATCCCCAATATATATGGTTATTTCGGTAAATTTGGAAGCAAATACGCAAAGTATTACAAAAATACTGATTTCCCATTTATAGGGTCATTTTGGTAACTAAACGAGAAAAATAATCGAAACTTGGTCAAAGTTTACGTTTTACAAACTCTAAGTAAATTTGATGAAAGTTTCATAAAATTTTRTAGAGGAAATTATAATTCTGAAACTGCAGAGGTTAAATGGTAATTTCTAAAACTCAAACATGTAATGCATATTAAGAATAACAGTGAGTATAAATAACACAAACTCATGGTTAACCAACTGGTTATCGCATGGAGCTACAAAGCTGAGGTCACGGGTTCGAACCCTGCCCTCATCGTTGCACAGGGCAGCCATGGCTGCACTAATTTTACATTTTTGAATTTGAAAATGACTCGTTTCTTGACCTTTTTTCTTCATTCTTTTTGCATCAAACTTTTGGTAATATTTTTACCAACACTTTGACATAAAGAACGCAAATTTTCATCAAGAAATGAGTTCCATTTACTCATTTAAAGTTTGTTTTAAAACTAAAACTTAACAACTTAAAAACATAAAACTCGAACAACGAAAACACAAATATGAGACATGAGGCTACTGGAGTTTGATAGAGTACTTAAAAACAAAACTATAGACATAAAAATCAAGAGATTTGGTTAAGAATCTCACCCAAAATCGGTGAAAAACCGAGATTTTTGATTCCGAACTTCAAACTCAGATTTCTCTCTCAAAACTCAACGATTTTTCAAGCTATTTGAACCAAAACGTTCCTAAGCCAGAGATCTACAATTTATATGCCAAGAGTTTTGGTTTATTAGTTGAAGAAATTGGACAAATCGCGAGTTTTAGGCTGATTGGTCGTTTTCTCAAACAGTTATGTACTTTTGGCAAAACAGGTCCATCATCTTTGAAAAAGATGACATTCGGCCCCTCAAGTTTCTGACATTTACCATCAGACCCCTCCTGACGTAATATCCTACATTTTTGGTCCAATAATTAAAAGAAAACACTTTTACTTTATTTTTCTATTTGTCTTTCTCTTCATTATTTATTTATTTAAGATTTCTATAATTATTTTCCTTTAGTTTATTACGTAAATATTTTAACACTTCAAATAAATTTAAAAAAAATATATTTAAAGGCTCATATAATATTATTTATATATTTAAAATAATGGGTTTTACAAGTCTCCCCCTCTTGAAAGAAAATTCCTTCCTCGGAATTTGTACTTAATTTTGTCATACTTATTTTTATCTTTATTTCATATTTCTTCCATCACGAGAGAATCTTTTGGTCACTCAATCTTATTCTAATCATCTATTTATTTTAGTCTTACATGCATGGTCAATTCACACTTATTATAGCTTAATCCTCTANCCCAAAATCGGTGAAAAACCGAGATTTTTGATTCCGAACTTCAAACTCAGATTTCTCTCTCAAAACTCAACGATTTTTCGAGCTATTTGAACCAAAACGTTCCTAAGCCAGAGCTCTACAATTTATATGCCAAGAGTTTTGGCTTATTAGTTGAAGAAATCGGACAAATCGTGAGTTTTAGGCTGATTGGTCGTTTTCTCAAACAGTTATGTACTTTTGGCAAAACAGGTCCCTAATCTTTGAAAAAGATGACATTCGGCCCCTCAAGTTTCTGACATTTACCATCAGACCCCTTTTACGTAATATCTTACATTTTTGGTCCAATAATTAAAAGAAAACACTTTTACTTTATTTTTATTTTTGTCTTTCTCTTCATTATTTATTTATTTAAGATTTCTATAATTATTTCCTTTAGTTTATTACGTAAATATTTTAACACTTTAAATAAATTTAAAAAAATATATTTAAAGGCTCATATAATATTATTTATATATTTAAAAAAATGGGTTTTAAGCATCAGTTGTAGGGGTGATAGTCAGGTCTTCGTCATGAGCTTCAGCATCAGCTCTGACGACATCATCAACAACCTCAACTTTATTAGCTTCATGGGTAGTGATAGTATCATCAACAATCTCAACTTCATTAGCTTCAGCTCTTTGAGCATCAGCTTCAACTTTAGTTTTAGGGACAGCAACAGCATCCAAATCTTTCTCCCCCTCTTTGTCATCAACATGACTAGAGAAGAGGTTATCAAGGATCAGTCCTATGATGTTCATTCGCTATTCAAGCACACTCAACGATCTAGCTTGAAGAAGATCGACTTCGAGAGCCTAATCCAACAAGAGGCGATCCATTTCTATGAAGGAGGGTGTAGGGACTGGTATTGGACGTTGAAGAAGCTCCAATATCTGCTGCAAGAACTCACCATGCTTGGCAAGCTGAGCATTAGCTTCATCGGCTTTGTTGTTTAGAGAAGAGATAACCTCAGCGTTGGTGCGTATAGCGGCTTGCACCGGAGATAGTTGTTCATTCTCATCATTGACGTTATCTTTGACAGTTGAGAGATCAGAGGAAACATCATCCCTGAGAGGCATGCCTTTATGGACTTGATCCATTTTGATTAAGACAGTCTCTACGGCCGGGAGTAGCAGCTTCACGTCATCAGCCATGTTATATTCTTCTTCCATGGCTGGCGTTCCTTCATTTCAAGGACCTGAAAAAGAAGATGGTTGAGCATAAGATAACTCGGGGTTAGAAGAAATGAAAGGGTAGATTTGAAGATTACCTGGGAGTTCAGCAGCACCATCTGAAAGATTGATGGTGGTTCTCTCCAGGTTGCCTTCGAGAGGATAGGCTTCCATTGACTGAGGTGTTTCGAGAGGAGCAACCTCAGGTCCTGTGGTGGGTGCTTCATCATCAGCGAGGACAATCAGTGATGAGTGATGAGCACGTGTCGAGACCAAAGAAGGAGGAGAGGAGAAGATGACTCAGAGTGGTGGAAGTGGGTGTTTAGCAGTGGCTATGCTGATATTCACACTTTTAGTGATTTGGGTCACTGAGGCAGTTGGGATATGAGCCATAGGTATGACAGTGACTGCAGAAATCACTGAAGAGATAAAGCTGAAGGTGCCTCAGGGTTAAGGCTGGTTTCAATAGCTGGAACCTTTTGAGAGGTATCAGGCAAAGATGTGGTTATCCCTTTTTTGGCTTTCTTGGCCCTCGATGGAGAACCAAGAGTGGTTTGAAAGGAGGTTCTTTTAGAAGAGAGGGTGGTGGTGGTTGGGATAGACTTTGGGGGGTTTCTTTAGTCTTGACCACCTGAGCAAGGGAAGAAGAACATACCGACATAGTTGGAGAAGCTGAAGAAGTATATGCACATAGTCACAAGAGAGAATAGTGCAACGTCTTCAGTTCTCAGCTTATGATCCAAGATTCTGGATCAAAGCTTGTAGATGGGCAGGTTGCCTTCTGTGGAGTACTTGTTGCTAAATATCTTAGCAAACACCATTGGTAAGAACCTGGTGTAAGGTACTACCTTCTCCCTTTGGCGCTTTTTCAGCTTCAACACCAGATCTTCAAAGATCACATCGACAAAGTTGATTGGCCTTTGGCGAATGACAGAGACGCCAATGTTCAACACAACTCTGGACGCTTGATCTTGTCCACCACTTTTGTAACAACCCACAATTTCCAGATACAGATAATCCACATAATCATATTCATAAAACAAAATGTAATATTGTTTACAAAACATGGGCTAACAAAAACTTTGTTTAATACATTWATGTGCATCTAAATATCATCGTTCAAACTTTCCCCTTGCCTTTATCTTGCGATGTATGATGACCTGCAAAACAGGTTAGTCCAACAACTGAGCATTAAACCMAAAAGGTCTAGTGAGTGTACTAATCTCATACAAATAACTTACATTCCAAACTAACAGTTTAGAATCAAACATGTATAGACACAAACATTTTATCTATATTTGTTATAGATTCTTTTTCTCTCGCGGTTATACCGCCATTACATCTCTCTCGCGGTTACACCGCCATTACATCTCTCTTGCGGTTACAAATAAACCAGTAGTGGAATAATACCAAAATCAACCGGATATGAAATCCGGACAATCATCCGGAGATGTAATCCGGACAACACTGTCCGGAGAACTAATTTGGACAACACTTGGGGTGATATTTTGTGGTTTAAAGTTACTCCGGTTGACACTTAGGCGGTTTAGTTTTAAACCGCTTGATACTTGAGCGATTTAGCCATTAACCCGGACAACGCTTGACCGGTTTAAGATGTAACCCGGATGACACTTGACCGGTTTTAGAGAATACATCGGCAAACCTTTGAGCGATTTAGGGTGAACCCGACCACCCTGGGCACCACCCTCGTCGATCCCCATAAATTACAACTTTCCCTTTTTCCGGTAAATCTATATGGATCATCTTTTCGTCACGAATTATGTTAGCTTGATTTTTAGCTAACCAATCCATGCCTATAATTATATCAAATTCCCTTAAAGACAAAAGAAATAATTGTATAGGCACTTCACATCCTTCTATACTTATGAAATATTCATCTATTGATTCCTTAACCAATATTTCACTATCGTTTGTTGTTTCCACAATTAAATCTTCACTCAACACCTTAGATTCTAAATGTGCGCAGTTAACAAACGACGGTGATACAAAAGAACGTTTTGCACCCGAGTCAAATAAATTTTTGGCACATACTAAATTAACAAGGAATGTACCTGTCACCACTTCAGGATGCTCTTCCGCCTCGCCTCTCATCATCTAAAAGGCTCTCCCTTTAGCATTTGACTCCCCACGTCTTATCTCTCCTCAACCACTTGGGTTAACACGATTATCCATTGGCCCACGCCCTGTTGGAACATAACCAGATCCTCGGCCTCCGGAGTATCCAGATCCTCGACTCCCAACAAAACTAGACCCTCGTCCCTTAGCTTGTGGACAACCGGCATTGACATGTTGAGAGAAATTACAAGTAAAACATCTTTGTGTCATTCGACAGTCTCGAGCTATATGCCCTGGTTCCTAACATTTAAAACATACTCGCGACTCTATATTGCAATTTCCCTGATGTATTTTATGACATCGTGTGCATGCCTTATCAGCAAACCTTGAGGCTGGTCGATTCAAATTTTCTATAAACCTTGGTCTATGGAAATCAGTCATTGTAGCTTCCCTCTTTCTTTTCTCTCCAACCCTTTCTTGTTGTTGTCGATTGATGTCTTGTTCCAGTATTTCAGCAGCGTCAACTGCTGCTTGAAATGTTGTCGGATTCCTGGATATCACATACTTCCGGAGATTAGACTCTAAACCCCAGATGTACTTTCTCACTTTACTGCTTTCTGATATAATGTAAGCTTCAACAAACCGGGATCATTCCATGAAGACTTTCGTGTACTGACGAACTGACATATTTCCTTGTTTTAGAAGAAGGAAATCATCTTCTAGTTTTCGTACTACCGCTTCAGGATAATATTGCATCTTAAACTTTATCACAAACTCTTCCCATAACATGGTTTTCAGAATATTTGGATCTGAACTCGACAAAACCTCCCACCATTATAAAACACTTGACCTCAAACGGGATACAACAAACATAACTTTGTCTTCTTCTGCACTTTTGCTGATTTGCAAATTTAGTTCAATTTCTTTAAGCCAACACATGGCTTTAACAGGGTCACGCTCACCAAAAAATTTAGGAGGTTTACAAGCAAGAAACATTTTAATATCCCCCCTTTATGAATTGAAGACGAAGTAAGGAGCACAGACGTACTAGCTCTGGCTTCTTCCTGATGTTTAGGATCCCTTATTATTTCTGGGTTATTTGGGGCCGACCGTCCCAACAAATTCACCAAACTTTCTTGGAATTTTTCCAACTCAACTACCAACATTTCCTAAGTAATAAAACCGGGATCAGAAACAATGTGTCCACTCCTTGCTCTTCCTCTTCCACGACCAGACATTGAACTTTCTTTTGCCGACAATTCCTGTTCCATACGAGTTTCTTGTCTAGTACTTCTCCCTCTTCCTCGACCCCTGCTGCGACTTCACATTTCTATTGTCATTACATTTTTCAGGTCTTCTCCTTGGGTTACATTTCTTCTTCCCCTACCTCTTCCATAACCGGTAGAGGTCCTTTCTAATTGGTTAGGATTATTTGCCATTTCTCAGTGTACATCTCTTTCTGTCACATTTAAACACATATGATTACTCACATAACCAAAACATAATAACACGATTATCCTCAAGTCTATCCATAACTCAAGATTATATCAATCATTTATAATCTATCTTTCTCATAATAGGTTCAACTATAACATATTTTCATGTTCATAGTCCCAATGAAACCTATTATCATAACTTTCATACCTCTAGTTTAAGTCTAAGTATTTCGCAAATACCCAGATCCCATAAACTAAGGCTCTGATACCAACTATAACAACCCACAATTTCCAGATACAGATAACCCACATAATCATATTCATAAAACAAAATATAATATTGTTTACAAAACGTGGGCTAACAAAAACTTTGTTTAATACATTAATGTGCATCTAAATATCATCGTTCAAACTTTCCCCTTGCCTTTATCTTGCGATGTATGATGACCTGCAAAACAGGTTAGTCCAACAACTGAGCATTAGACCAAAAAGGTCTAGTGAGTGTACTAATCTCATACAAATAACTTACATTCCAAACTAACAGTTTAGAATCAAACCTGCACAGACACAAACATTTTATCTATATTTGTTATAGATTCTTTTCCTCTCGCGGTTATACCGCCATTACATCTCTCTCTCGGTTACACCGTCATTTCATCTCTCTCGCGATTACACCGCCATTACATCTCTCTTGCGATTACACCGCCATTACATCTCTCTCACGGTTACACCACCATTACATATCTCTCGTGGTTACGAATAAACCAATAGTGGAATAATACCAAAATCAACCGGATATGAAATTCGGACAATCATCCGGAGATGTAATCCGGACAACACTGTCCGGAGAACTAATCCGGACAACACTTGGGTGATATTTTATGGTTTAAGGTTACTCCGGTTGACACTTAGGCAGTTTAGGTTTAAACCGCTTGATACTTGAGCGATTTAGCCATTAACCCGGACAACTCTTGACCGGTTTAAGATGTAACCCTGATGACACTTGACCGGTTTTAGAGAATACATCGGCAAACCTTTGAGCGATTGATAAGTGTTATTTTATTAACCTTATTACATCGTTTTCTTAACCATTTTCTTTGTTTTATTTGCCCATTAGTGTCTTAATTGAGTATTTTTATGTCTTTTTCATATATTAGTAGTAATATAGTATATCTAATGTTAATTCCCTGTTTTTACAGGTTTTTGATGATTTTTAGGCACTGTCCTACGGCAGTCCTACAGGACCAGGAGTGGCAAGGTCCTATAGTACCTATCCGAGAGCTGAAATTCTGCTTGGGCCGTGGAGAAATGGGCTGATCCATAGAGGAGGCGTGGTCAACGACCTTGGGCCCGGTCAAAGCCCAGTTTTGAAGAAGTTTTTGTCTTATTAGTTGACACCCACTATGTAATCTTCCTTAGTCTATATAAAGAAGGCATAAGGCTTACTTTCACCCACCAATTCACAAAACAATTCTCCAATTTACTTGCTTTCTTCCATTTGATCTTTGTTAATCACTTTCTAAATTATTGCTTTCGGTTCCAAGCTTTCGGTTTTCTTTGTTTGTCTTTTCAAGAATCAACTTTTTGTAGTTGTGATTTCATTCTCAAATTTTAATTTAAGTACTCGTATTTAATCTTCATCTCATTTCTGTTGCAAGTTACGTTACGTTTTCTTATTTTTTATTACCAGTTACGAATTAGTCGATCATTGTTGCTTTACATCGGATCTCATCCTTTGTGGCTCACGGCTAATTTACATAGACTAAATAATCTGTTTTTACGAGTTTGAAAGTAACCTTCCGGTCTTTGTAACGAAACTTGTTCTACAAGTTTCGTTACTTGACTTGCAAGTTTTCTTCAAAGTCAACTCCTATTTTCAAGGTTTTTCAAGTGTCACTTCTTAGTACTTCAAAAGTCAAACCCAACTTCCAAGGTTTTCATTAGTCTTTCCTCCATCCCATCAAGTACTTTCTTTCATTATTACTAGATTAAAATTAATTAATATTATTTAGTACA
The DNA here is from genome assembly GCF_001531365.2 of Cynara cardunculus var. scolymus. Classification (NCBI taxonomy): domain Eukaryota; kingdom Viridiplantae; phylum Streptophyta; class Magnoliopsida; order Asterales; family Asteraceae; genus Cynara; species Cynara cardunculus. The sequence continues at coordinate 4,176 of NW_020201239.1, read as the reverse complement.
AAGGTGTCTTATTAGCATTATAGTCTACTATTTATTTCAGGTGCTTAATATTTCATTTGATGATTACATTAAAATTAATTGACAACTAATTTTATGTATAAAAATGTATTGACTTTCAAAACCTGAGGTAATAGGAGAAGGCTATAAATAGCTTTAGTGTCTGACAAACGCTATACTCCTACGGTGTAGGATGGTAATACTGTGTTGTGCTAGGATTCACGATGTCTAACATAAATGATATCGTATCGATAGCACGTTGACCATCTCGACTGTGATCCCTGGCCTGGGGCTGACACTAAGCTAAGTCTAATTCTTTCGCCTATAGGTAGCCAAAATCCCGGTGTGTGCTCTTAGGAGGCCGTCTGACCCAATAGTTGATACTATCATAGTTATATAAAATCATTTATTGATTTTAGATAATTATGACAGGAATGCTATGTCACCTTTTTGCTGAATCATTTGTTTAATGTCTTAATCAACTGTTGCACCATGTGCTTATTTTTAAGATTGATATTTTTCTTAGTTGTTAATCAAACCTCCCCATTTTAGATAAATCAAATCCCTCGATTCGCCATGTGAAACTAGTTTTTACACACTGGACTTTTGAATTAACTTTACAAGCTATCTCTGTGGGAACGATATCTGGTACTTTTTACCATTATTACTTGTTACGAGACGACAATAGTTCGAGGTGTATACTTGCCGAGTTCTATTTTTGTGTTGGAATCTAAGGTTGAATAAACCGACGAGCAAGTTTTTGGCGCCGCTGCCGGGGATAGCATGCTAAAGTTTTTTTTAAAGTAAAGTTCATAAAAGCTAATTTTTCTACCACATGTTTCTATTATGGAGAACATCATACATATTGCAGATTCTCGGGATAGAGGAATCATGGACTATGCTATTCCTGTTTTTAGTCAATTAAATTCAGGAATACTAAGGCCACAAATTAAAGCAACTCACTTTGAGCTCACTCCTGTCATGTTTCAGATGTTGYAGACTAATGGCCAGTTCAGTGGCTTGCCATCTGAAGACCCTCATTTACACTTAAGATCTTTAATAGAAATAACTGATTGTTTTCTTATCCCTGGAGTGTCTGATGATGCCTTAAGGCTGAAGTTGTTTCCATTTTCTCTTCGGGATAGAGCAAAGTTATGGTTTAACTCTTTACAACCAAATTCCATAATCTCTTGGAATAACCTTGTAAAGAAATTTTTGAGAAAATATTTTCCTCCCAACAGGAACGCTGAATCCAGAAATGAAATATGTTTGTTTAGACAAATGGATAATGAAGCAACACCTGATGCTTGGGAAAGGTACAAAGAGTTATTGAGAAAATGCCCATACCATGGCATTCCTTACTTTATCCAGCTAGAGACGTTTTGCAATGGTTTAACAACTGTTGCTAAACAAATGCTTGATGCCACTGCAGGAGGAGCTTTCACAACTTGTACTTATAATGATGGGTATGACATGCTTGAGAAAATTTCAAATAATAATGGATATTGGGCTGATCCACATATATTAATACAAAATAATACAGTTGGGATACATGAAGCTGTTAGCTCTCATTTCATTTCATGTAAAAGTATGGAAAAAGTAAACCGCAAGTTTTGACAGAAGATAATCTATCACAGAAGATGACATAGGACCAACTACAGAAGATGCTCAAGCGAACAAGTCTCAAGTGACAGAACCTCTGTCGTGTCTCACAGAGGTTCTGGAAACTAGTCCTCTGCTTTGAAGTGCTTTCAAGTTNATCTGGTACTTTTTACCATTATTACTTGTTACGAGACGACAGTAGTTCGAGGTGTATACTTGCGCCGAGTTCTATTTTTGTGTTGGAATCTAAGGTTGAATAAACTGACGAGCAGCGATTTAGGGTGAACCCGGCCACCCTGGATATCACTTGTCCGGTTTAGGTTGAATCCGCACAATATATATAAGATGAATCATAACAAACCAGTTCCAAAAGCAATTAAATTGTTATACGAACAATTGATACTTCAAAGCATATAACACTTACCTTGTTTGCTTTTGACCGGTATAAAGTCTGCAGTTTCTCTTCTCTCAATTTTCTAAAGAAAAACTCATTCAACAACCCCTTGTCTTTCATATGCACTTGCTATTTATAGAAAGTGCATAGCCGCCAATGAAAAAAAACACACACACACATACCTCCAATTTAGTTACACCACACACACACACACACACACATATATATATATATATGTAAATACTTACTTAATAATAACCAAATATTACAACTTTTTCCTCCCATACATCAGATGAAATGGGAAAACAAAAACTGTCATACGTTCTTCTCAAATTTTGAAAGCGACTTGAGGAGATCGTTGGAATCCTTATTTGTTGGTCAGGCGTAGCCAATATCATCCAAGCAGGAGATGATATCTTCAGTGGAAGGGACCGTTTGGTAGATGGAGAGCGGTCCTTAGAATGACAACGCCGAAACTGACAGTCATCCTGTTAAAGTGAAAGAGATTTTCTCCACCTGTTTACCAGTCTTGTCAGTATCGTGAATACTTCAGCAGTAAGCCAAAACTACTGAAGAACTTCCTTCACCATGATAGATTCATGGGAGATAGCGAAGGAGATAGGAGAGTTCTTGAGGAATGTAGAAGCTTCCTCGTAGTTGCACTTGTTGGCCGGAATGTCTCATAGCGCCACATGATTATTGGGTTTGAAAGACACATCGTCAATCGAGAAGTTCACGTTCTTGGCAGACATTTTTATTATAAAATATGAAATAAGAAATAACTGATCCATTAGAAATCCAAGTTATAGTTGTGAGCTATTAAGTTTTGTAACAATAAAACTTCTTTTGAAAAATCCACAAAGAAAATATTAGGGTTTTTTAAGAGGAGTAAGAGAATGTGTTAATAATCTTTATTGTTAGCTCTAATATTTACTTCATGTAAAAGTATGAAAAAGTATTCTGCAAGTGTTGACAGAAGGGTATCTTTCACATAAGACATCAGAGGACTAGCAACATAAGCTGTTTCATCATGCAAGTAAAGTTCAACAGAACCTCTGATGTCTCTCACAGAGGTTCTGGAAAATGATCCTCTGACAATAAGATCTTACAAGTCTTCAATAGCAGAGCCTCTGAGATGGCTCACAGAGGGTCTGCGGATTCGTCTTCTGTGAAGATACTGTTCTGCTATTTTTCAAAGGTTGTTAGCTGCATGTGCTTCTCACGTAACTAGATTTTAATAGACTTTATTTGGACGGCTTAGATGATTTCACTTTCTAGATCATGTTAGAAAATTCGTTAGGGTCTAGTATAAATAGCAGCTTAGGCCTTTGTATTCAGTGTGCTTCCGAATTGTAATCGTCTAATTTTCAATTAAATGAATTGAAAACCTTTGAAGCTATTCTCCTGTGTTAATCTTCTTCCTCATCTTAAACTGTGTGTTCTTGGTTTGATTACTCTGTTTTGTTCTTATAAATGTTTCCGCTGCACTTGAATCGTCCTAGAGATCATTCAGTGTAATAGATTGATATCAAAGCTGAATTTACAGGTCCTAACAATTGGTATCAGAGCAGGAATTGAATTCTTATTCGATTAATTCTGTTTTTGGTATTAATCTGCTTTTTTCTAGAACACCAGTCTTCTTCTTCTTCAGGTTACCCTGTTTTACTCTTTTAAATAAGTTTCATCTTATTCCTATTTTTCTTCTTCTAATGGCGAACTTGGCCAATACCTCATTCATGAGCACTGGTTCTCAATCAAAACCTCCCACGCTTATTCGTGAGGAGTATCCGCAATGGAAGGTGCGAATGATTAACTTTTTAGAGGGAATTCACCCTAGAATATGTGAATTTCTCTACAATCCTCCTTATGTGCCAATGAACTTAATTCCAAGAGTTCCTGCTACTGGCACAACCCCTGAAATTCTTGAGCATTACGAGCCAAGACCTATTGCTAACTGGAGTGATGAAGACAAGGTACTGGTTGATTTGGGCAGCAAGTGCAAAAGATTGTTAATCATGGCAATACCTCACAAAATCTTCAAATGTATTGATCACTGCCAACTGTCCATGGATATTTGGGAAGAATTGGAAAAACAGATTGAGGGAGGTAAGAAAACTCTAAAGAACAATCGAGCAATTTGCATTGATGAATACCACAGCTTCAAGGCTAAGGAGGGTGAATCC
>NW_020201238.1:67737-72512 GCF_001531365.2 Cynara cardunculus var. scolymus | reverse complement strand
TATATATTTTAAATTTGAAAATTGTGTTTGTATTCATCCCCCCTCCCCCTTCTACAAACTGTTTAGTATTCTTGTAGACCCTTTTGGGACCAACATATATATATATATATATATATATATCAATCTTCACACACACACATACATATATATATATATGTATATGTATATATGAAATTAAGATCCACAAGAAATGATGTGGAACTCTAAGAATTAAGTATTCTATATTTTTAGCATTAGGTTTGTATCCTACATTGATTGAGAGATGAAAGATTGACAATTGATGGTATGTATATGATAGAAGTTTGAAGTGTCTTTGTTTTAACTTATGGAGTTTGATTCTCTTGGTTGATCCTATAAACTTATATTGTCAACTCATGTTGGCTAACCCTCCAAACTCATAGGCTGGTTCATTTTGGCCAACGCTCTATTTGCAAGAACTTTATCTATATAAAAAAATCAATATATCTTTATATATAAAAAAAAGTAAGTTCACAAAAGAAATGATGATGACACCTTAAAAATTGAGTATTATATATTGCTTGCATTGAGGTTAAGTTTTGTGTATCCCACATTGATGGAGAGATGAAAGATTGACAATTGACAGTAGATATATGAGATGAGGTTGAGGTGTCTTTGTTTTAACTCATGGGGTTGATTTTGTTTGTTAATCCTATAAACTCATATTGTTAGCTTATGTTGACTAACCCTCCAAACTCATAGGGTTGGTTCATTTTGGTCAATCCTTTATTTGCAAAAAAATTATCTTTATAAAAAATCTATATTTTTATTTTTATTTTTATCTTATATATACATAAGGAAAATTTTAGGATATTGAGGTGGCACTATGAGAATTAAGTATTCTCAAATGGTGATTGTACTTGAGTTTTAGTTGTCTCACGTTGGTAAAGAGTTGAAAGATTGAATGAAATGAAATGTATAAGAAAGTGGATTGAATGCATTTGTGTCAAATAATGAGGTTTGTCTCATAAGGTTGTTTTATTTTGGCTGATCCTTTTTGAAATCTATAACCATGGTTGAAAACCAAATCAACCAAATGGTTAAAATTATAATGCAAAATTAATTATATTATATTATTATATTTTTTTTATATATATAAGTAAAACCTTGGGTTGATGAGATGGCACCATGAGAATTATAAAAGTACCTTGAGGTATTGAGGTGGTACAATGAGAATTGAGTATTTCAAATGGTGAATTGTGGTTGAGTTTTAGTTGTCCCACATTGGTGAAGAGTTGAAAGATTTGAACAAAATGAAGTGTATAAAAAGAAAGATTGATGTCTTTGTGTCAATTCATGGGGGTTGCCTCATAGGGTTGTCTTACCTTGGATGACTCTCTTTGAAATCTATAACCATGGTTGGGATCAAAACCAACCAACTTGAAAAAATATTTATCTTTATATTGAGGTGGCACAAGGAGAATTGAGTATTCTCAAATGATGAATTGTTGATGAATTTTAGTTGTCACACATTGATGAAGAGTTGAAAGATTTGAACAAAGTGAAGTGTATAAGAAAGGTGGCTTGAATGTTTTTCTGTCAAATCATGGGATTTGCCTCATAGGGTTGTCTTATTTTGGATGACCGTCTTTGAAATCTATACCATAGTCGGAATCAAAACCAATTAAATGGTAAAAATTATAATGCAAATATAAAAGTGAAACCATGGATGATGATTTGGCAACATGAGGTAGTTATTTATCTGACATCTTGGTGTTACTATTATTAAGGTTAGACACACCCCTCTAATTATAATTCAAATATTATAGAATGTTACGATAAAGTGTAGTATTTTTATCAGTTTAATATCTTATATGTGGGTCACCAACCCCCGTTGATATTAATTTTATTGTTTATAAGAAAAAATTCATTATCTTAGCTTGGTGATGTGATTATTAATGCATCGCCTTGAACTTCCACTATTGTTGCTACAACTTACGCACTTGTCATACCCCGCTAAAGCGGAAACGCGAGGTAAGGCAGGTAGAGTCTCATAGTAGTAGTGTATAAACAACACAACCATACAATTTAAAACATAAACACATCATAACCAAAGTTTACAATTCCCAAATACAAGTTTGCAAAATAAGCACAAAAGAAATTTTAAAAAGCGATGATTGTGACACGGCTTCTATTAAGTGTCACCATGAGTCTTTCTTACCCTGAAAAAGCACGTCAAAAACAAGTGTCAACTACAAAGAGTTGGTGAGTTCACAGGTTTTATATGCACCAAATGATTTCAAATGCAGCAATCTCAGTTATAAATTTATGAGCAATATCTTAAAATAAAACAACGTCATACACATAATATAAATTTGTTGAGCCACTACTAAACCTGAACAACTTTCAACGCCCCACGAACTACCTCAGAGGTAGTAGCGAACCACATGTATAGAACATACTTACGAACTACCTCAGCGGTGGGACTAAAACCCCACATGTGTAGAACTCGTGTCGGACTACCTCAGCGGTGACCACTTCGTGTCACATGTGTAAAACTCCTACCGGACTACCTCAGCGGTGACCACTTCGTGTCACATGTGTAAAACTCCTACCGGACTACCTCAGCGGTGACCACTTCGTGTCACATGTGTAGAGCAATTTTTAATGACCAAGTGCACCCCTACTCGTCAGTAGAATGGGTGGGTATAACAACCAAATAGCGCTATCCACTAGAATCATAGGCTCAAAATGAGTTAATAGTAGTGTAACAAACGRGGACTTTTAAACTCAACATACCATCAATAGTGTATACATTTAATTGCTCACAACAAGATTCATATATCAATATAAATCTAACAAATATTTCTTTAATCATGCTTTTCGCCCCAAAACGCGAAAATGTAAAAAGCGGGCTGTGAAACTCACTTTTGTTGTGGAGCTTCGCAAGAAAAAGAGATACGATCCGAACACCGCACTAGATCAACGATTCCCTATCAATAGGAATATCCAAAATCATCACTTATTGATTATCACTACCTATGGGGTTTAATAAATCCTAAGTCCATATTTGTCTACTTATGTCCCATAATATTATCCATAGTCCAAACATACATAATGTCCATATGCTCATTAATGAACTAATTTATACCGAAAATGATGCTATAATTCAATAAAAGATCAAATTTTACAAAATCAACCAATCTCATAATCTTGATCCTGGACAGAAACTTATGATACTTAAAGATGATCAAAATAAAGAGGCTTTAAAAATGAGATAATTTCCCATCTTTTTACATGGGTTATAGCACTGAGTTATAGTCATCGTGACCAAATTTCATGTATTTTGGGCATGATATGATGATTCAAATAATTTATGCAATACAACTTATCACAACTGAAATGACATATTACACCATGTTAGTAAAACACTCATTAAAAGAGTTCTACTAAGTATTCTGCAGAAATTTAAGTTGGATTGAAAACCTAACACTTATACAAAACTTTTAAACTAAGAATCAATCATTTTGGATGAGTTGAGAGGAAGATATGACACCTTAAAGTCACATGTACACATCTGTCATTAGTTGACAGATTGCACACTTAACTTAAATAAATTGGTTCATGCCCCAAAACATCATATTTTGGAGTGAAATTGGATTCAAATGAATCCTAATTCATAAAATAACATTTTAGAAGAAGAATCATACATTAAGAACAAGTAAGTAGAAAGACATTAGCATTCAAAGTAAGAGTTACCTACTGGTGGTTTCACAGTTTGCACACCTATAGTGTTTTAGGTGCTTGGAGATCAAAACTCCATAATTTCATGTGATTCCACTTGCATGTAGGAGATAACCCATAAAATTAACTCTCAAAATAAGAATCATTCTTTTTCATCGAGTTTTGAAAGAGATATGGTCGATGGAACATACATATACAAATCTGTCAGAATYGGACAGATTGCATGTTCATCTTATTTTGAGTCATTAAAACCTCAAATCACCACAATATTGAATGAAATCGGTGGAATTTGAAAGGTAACTCATTAGACTAACATCCAGAAGAAAAATCAACAATTTTGAATAATTATCTAGAGAGTTATGGCTGTTCAAAGTAGGGTTTACCTACTAAAAAACTCTCAGATGCACATATATAATGTTTTGAGTATTTGGGGGGTCAAAACTCAATGTTTTTGAGTGAGACCAATTGCATTGAAACCCCAACTCAATAAATAAACTTTTAGAAGAAACCTCATAATATTTGAACATGTCAATTGCAAGATATGGACGATTTGTGCACAAGCACATAATCTGTCAGCACCAGAATATAAAGTTTTTAAGAAATAACCCACATAAAATCATGATTTCTTCCTATCTTTTTGAGTTCTAGTGTTTGGGTCATAGATTACCACCATCATATAATCATTCTTACATGTTTTTGGGGTATAATTTCTCCTTAGAACTCAATATTTTCGAAACTTAGAAATTAGAAGATGAAGAATGCATAAAAGTGGGTTTTTCTCCCCAAAACTTACAAGAAAAGTAAAGGGATGAATGTATTACCTTATTTGATGATGGAATGAATGTATTATCTTCAAAAATCTTGCTAATATGATGAAGATAATATGAAAAATTCGGCTGAAATGAGATGGAGAAGAAGGAGATAACTCAAGGTGTCTCTTGAGTTTTTAGGGAGAGAAAAGAAGAGTTTTGAATGGAGAAATAATGAGAAGTAAAGAGACATGAAGCTTTTTATATGTGGAAGGAGGGAGGGAAATGAGAGGGAAGGGGCCGGCCAAGAGGCCCAAGCCCACC
>NW_020201238.1:64533-67502 GCF_001531365.2 Cynara cardunculus var. scolymus | reverse complement strand
AAATTTTTCGACCAAACTAACCTAACTAATTCCTAATCTTATAAATTACCTTCAATAACACTAATATAATCTTAATAAAAGCTAACCTGGGATTTCGAATTTGACAGCTGTCACAGCACTTCTTTAATATCCACTTGAAATATTATAGAACGTTTATTTTTCATAACTTCAAATGAGATTTCAATTAAATTTGTCACAAAATTTAAATTGTGATTTTGTCACTTTAGATGAGATTTCAGTTAAAAATGTGACTTCTAATTAATCAAACTAATAACATTAGTCAAACATTTGTAGAGTACTTTGCAACACCGTTCTCAAGCATAGTTTGATAACTTAAATTAGCATATGGTTCTAAGATTATTGTCAACTCTTCTTAAAAACTGTTACTGTTAATGTTAATGAGTAGTTGTCACACACATTTGCCTAATTTTTTTAGAATAGGACTTCAAGTTTTAGTCTATAACATTCTTCTTGAAAATGGTATTATCGCTACCGCATAACGCGCGGTTGGAATACTAGTTAATATAAGTTTGATAGGCGTCATTGTTATTTCTTGTTGACTATTGATTAGATGTCAAATGGCTAGAATGTCTCTTTCAACTTGTCATTTATCTAATAATTAGTTTCAAATTTCAAAAGTATCACAAAAATGTCATCATCTTTCATAGCCGTAGATTAAATTTAATAAATGATTAAGATTGGTTCTCATAGTTCCCATTTTTTTTTGTTACTCACATAATTTAACCCCCTAAATGAATATATAGACTAAACCAAAAGTTGGGATTGATTTTATATGTGAAATAAAAGAAGTATAAGAGAAAAGTTGTGTGACAAATACATAGACATGGAATACACGTCATGACTGTGGATGCTTTTAAAATAAGGTTTTAACACAATTTCATTGGTTATCAGATAATCACTGTTATACTTAATAATTTTTTGTTTCATGTGGTCTACAATTGGTTTCCTATATTCTAACACTCCATGATCATATTTGCATATAAACATATATTTATATATATCAAGAAAAATACAACTTTACACATTTGGTCCCAAATATATACAAAAGCTACAATATAATAGTAGTTACCAAAAAAATTTCCACGTATCTACATACAAAACTTGTATATATAACAAGTATTTAAATACAAAAGATAACGCATCTTCTCAACATCCCATGCAAGCAAATATAAATTATTCACAATTTTTCCTTCCCCTTATCGCTTGATTGTGCCCGACCTGTAATACACATTTTTAAAACACCAAAATGAGGGTTAGACCTGGAGGTCTAGTGAGAAATCCCTTTTATTGTTGTTACATGGTGAAAATCACCAAAACATTTTTGAAAAACCAATCTCTGAAAATTAACATATGAACAACAAATATCACATCAAACCTCAGTTTGTCACACCATACAGATGAGACAATCCAACTCCTCTCGTCCCAAAGATGAGACAACCCAACTCTTTTCGTCCCAAAGAGGCGAGAACCCCAAGTTCTCTCGTCACAAAGACTCGAGAACCCCAACTCCTCTTGTCACAAAGATGCAAGAACCCAACTCCTCTTGTCACAAAGACACGAGAACCACAAGTTCTCCCATCCCAAAGATGAAAGAACCTAACTCCTCTAGTCCCAAAGATGTGAGAACCCAATTCCTCTCGTCCCAAAGATGCAAGAACCCCACGTTCTTTTGTCCCAAAGACGCGAGAACCCCAAGTTCTCTCGTCCCAAATATGAGAGAACCCAAGTTCTCTCGTCCCAAATACGCAAGAACCCTAAGTTCTCTCGTCACAAAAACGTGAGAACACATGATCAAAAATCATCATTCACAATACAATAGATTGTGCCACCCTTATCCCAATATATCATGTTCCTAATTATGTCACCCTTATTACAAATTTACTCAGCTCCTGATTATGTCACCCTGATTACAAATTCACCCAACTCCTTATTATGTCACTCTTATTACAAAATATACACATCTCCTGATTATGTCACTCTTATTTCCATTAGTTAATAATAACATATCAAAACCAAAATTATGCTAATAGATAGCACATAATCGTTCAAAAACACCCAAGTAAGAAATCATATGGTTCCTTAATAAAAGCATATCAAATGAAGTTTTTAAACTAAAAACTCACCTTATGTAACAATTAGATGGAAGAATTTATCAGGCAACAATTAGTCAGATAAAAGCACAAAATCTTTCTTCTCTTTATCTTCGGTTTGACTCCAACAAGGAACAAAAGTTCTACCAACTTTTCTCTCTTCTTATCTCAAAACATTTAAAAAAATGAAAAGAAACGCATATATGTAAATATCTTCACATGAGGCGGTGGGTGATTAAAAAGTTAAAAACCAAATATCAAAAACACACCCCTCAACTTTCAAACTATTTTAAAAACAACCTCCAAACTTATATAATCATTAAACCCGGTTATCACATATATTGCATGGAAAGTTATATTTTCACAAGAAACTGAAGTAGAATTAAACACATGAGAATGCGTTTATGCATCAAATAAACTTTTGTAACAACAAACTCAATTTCTTGTAAAACTATACTTATGAAACATGAAAACAATGTGTTTGATGATCTTTAGGTGAACGTAACTTCTATGTTCGAGGCTTCTTCAAACAACTTTAGAAGTGTCCAACATGATACTCAACATGCACAAAAAATCAATCTTATAGACTATGGTGCCTATTAAAAAAAAATTATGTTTTGAAATTTTGAGTGATTTTGAGCATAATGTTAAATATAACTGTATTTCACTTATATTTTGAAAAAGCCAAAATTGTACTCAAATGTAAACCCTAGTCAATTTCAATGTAAAGAGACGGTATGTATATAAACACCAGAATCACATAAATCTATAAGTAAAGATATGTCATGCATAGATCATATGCAATATCCCTCTCTCTCTCTCTCTCTCTCTCTCTCTCTCTCTCTCTCTCTATATATA
>NW_020201238.1:56138-63498 GCF_001531365.2 Cynara cardunculus var. scolymus | reverse complement strand
TATATATATATATAGGGGTAAGATCAAATGTTAACCAAAGTTTTTGTGTTAACTTTGTTAACCGATCTTGGCCATTCAATCTTTCAATAAACGGTTGTGATTAATCATGATTAAAACTTATTTTTTTAAATTTAAAATTGCATAAAGATAAGTGAACAATGTTGAAAAAGGTATTTAGGTAAAAAATAAAATTAACTCCCATATCATTAATTAATTGGGAGTTACAAAATCAAAATTCTATGATTTTTTTGTTAATTTATTTTTGTTAATATAAGAACCATATGAACACAACTATATATATATGAACCATTGTGTCAAATACGAACAAAAATTTGACATATATACTTGGACTGCATAGCATTTATAAACACAATATGAACATAATAAGAATAACTGTTATACGAAAGAAAATAAATAAAAAAACATGTATGAACACGATATGAACAGCTTGTGAACAATAGTTCCTTCATTATAAACACATTCAGGAGCGATCCTTTGTCAATTGGAGTTTTATACATGCATTGCATCCACACTGTTTAAGGTTTACCCCTTGTTCATATATGTTTCTGATCTTATATGGTTGTTCACTCCTTGTTCATATCGTGTTCACCTCTTGTTCATATCGTATAAAATATATGAACACATAACCCCAACGCTATGAACACCGGGTGCAAACACTTACACAAACATACAGATTTGGTATCAAGCTTAAAAAATAACATTTTGTGGTCATATGATAGAAGTAACATGAACACAATGGTTCATGATTCATAAAAGTCGGTAATATGACAATATGAAAATGGGTCGTGCATGTACTTCAATTTGAACATGTGAATTAGGTACGCATTTTAATAATTAAATAAAAAAGATATCAATACAAGATGAGTTATGAAAAACACAACACATCGTAATGAACATAATTTCGATTAAAACGAATCTAAAAAAATAAAAATATATTACCTAGACATTTGCTTTGGTTAATTTCTTCAATTCCCGACATCGAACTTCGATTGTCATCATAAACCATTTTAATCTTCTCACTGTTGTCGATTTATTTTCCATTGCGTTTATCTATATTAGCTTGATCGATACCGAAAATTTTTACTAACGTGTTTTCTATGCGAATTAAAAACTGATAAAACAATAAACATGGAAGATCAAGATTAAAAAAAATTATTAATATTATAAATGTATATTTTTTGGGATTTGATGATTTGTAACTCCCCTTTAATTGTTTGGGAGTTACATATCAAAAAAATTTACTGAAATACCCTTGTAATTAAAATGTGAGCATGACATAAACCTACAAGAAGAATGAAATTTGATTGGTTGTCATGGTTTTCAAAGTTAATACAAAGTTATTGGTTAACATTTGATCTTCCCCCTATATATATATATACACGAATACACACATACAAAGTATGATTTGTAAGACTTCAATGAAATCATTTCTCCTACACTAAAATTATGTAATATGAATAATTACATCATGATGATAATTAATGTGCATATAAATATAAGTTTTGTATCACTTATCATCAAATCCTCTTCACAAGTCTTTGTTGGGATTGAATAATAATCAATAAGAAGAGTCGACAGAATGGTCATGCTCGTCAAATCACATATGATCGTCTTTTGCATAAATTTTCTCTTGTTACTCGCTTGTTATGAGTGTAAGTTTACATGATGTATTTATATATTTTATATATCATGTTTTTAAACAAACATACATCATAACCAATTAATACTTCTTTTTTTTCGATTTATAGGTAGTAACAGTAAAATCTAACAAACTCAAAACACTCAACATTTTACAAGCACCATTTTGCAAACCTCAATATAAGAAAACATTGACCCAAAAGGTATGGAAGTTTGGTTGTTGTGGAGATGCAAGTATTTGCAATACTTATGAGGAAATGTGTAATGTTAGTTGTAGGGTAAATAAAAAATGTTGTGTCACAAACATGTAATTGATAATTTTATATTATGTAAGCAAACGTGCAATCATGTGAGACTAGCATGTTTTTCTGTGAAACCTTATTTTTATACTTGAAACATCATAGTAAACACTGTGGACGTAACATTTACTTTGTTTTCACAGTGTTTTTTACCTTCACAATGTTTTGCTGTGAAGTTTCGAATGTAAAAATGTGGTCTCACGAAAACAAGATGATCTCACGTGAACCCAACCTTAGATAAGTATGATATATATAGGGAGAGGTTTATTTGAGAAGTAAAAAAGTGATCTAGTCTTTCATACAGTCAAGATTGGTCAACAATTGCGACTTTGACTAGTCTAAAATTGCGGTTTTGACTGGTCAAGCAAATAGAGGTAGTTTAGTCATTTTTATAGATATGTTGCAAACAAGTGTATATGTGAACTCATAAGTGCCTATGTAAACTCATAGTTCATACATGAATCAGTTAATTAGTTCGTATATGAATCACACGGGTTCATATATGAATGAGTTAAATAATTCATATGTGAATTACACGGGTTCACATATGAACATATAATTCACATATGAACATATAATTCATATGTGAATCACACTTCACATATGCACTTGTTTTGCCGTCTATTTGTGAAAGTTACGAAACTACCCATCTATCTTCCGCATACCATGCGAGAAATTATCTATTGCTTCACAGTCAAAGCCACAAAACTTGATCAGATAAAAGGTCATGATCACTTTTCTACTTAAATACTCACCACTTCTGAAAAAATAAGGACTCATCCGGATCCGACAAGATAAAGACCAGCCCAAAGCTGGCAGTCTAACTTGGTATGGACCCGATCCTTAAAAAAGAATTCTAGGCCATTTATTGAAAAACATATTCAAAGAAAATAATGTATTGTAAGAAAAATAAATAAATAAAAAATTCAAACCGGTCTTTATCCGTCTAGATCGGTTTGGACTTTTCTGGTTCGAATAGAGACATGTTCAATTATTATCTAATTGAAAATTGGATTTTTTTTTTTATGTTGGTCTGAAAAAGGATCAACGGTTCAGCCTAGTACGGATTCGTTACGTTGGATCGGTCCATCATTCCCCATCCAAATCACCACCTCTAGTTGCGACTCCGTCATTTCACAACGGTGTATTGGGAAGAGACATGTTTATAATCACTAGAAAATTGTAGGTATAGGTACATGCATAGAATGATACACGTACATATACCACATACGCATACACACACATACATATATATATATATATATATGTATATATAACATACATATATATACATCATAAGCAATTAATACTTTCAGTTTTTGGATTTATAGGTAGCAAAATTGAAATCAATGACTTCAAAACAGTTACGATTTTACAAGCGTCGTCTTGCAAACCGCAATGTAAGCCAACAGAGACCCAAGGAGATATGGCACAATGTTGTTGTGGAGATACAAATATGTGTCAGTACCATTATCATATTTGTCAAGAAAAGTGTTTGAAAAGTAAAAAGTGTTGTGCTACAAACATATAATTGATGTTTAATATTATATTGGGATGATATATTATGTTCCAATATTTCAAATAAGACCTAAATTCTACAATGTTCCATTCATTTATCGTCTATATTTGTGATTGAGTTGCAAACAAACGTTTGGGAATGATTCAGAAAAAGTTCGGTCCAGTCAAAACCTTGTCAACATTGGTCCGAACAAATCACGAACCGATCGACATCCTGGTTGATGCTTTTAGTTTGGTCATTTTATAAAAATAATATAAAGACATGTTAGGTCTTTATCTTGTTCAAGGTTTTAACAGTCCAACAAATAAATTGGTCTGAAAAAAGGATCAACGATTCAGTCGAGTCCGAACTGATTGTGTCAAAGACGGTCCTTATCTAGTCCCTCAACTTGAGTCTTTGTGCTACGAGTCTTGCTAGCCCTCTAAAAAAAATATAAACCAATTAATCCAAAACCAAACGATTTTTAAGGTTAAACAATTCGATTAATCGAATAAGAATTCTTTTTCCGGTTAACTCAGTTACCAAACCTTATTCATAGTTTGTTTAAAAAAATTAAAAATCGAATAACTCGAAGAATGATTTAACCAGCTGAATAATACCCCTACTTCTAAACCGTTCGTTGCAAAGGATCGAGGGGATTTGAGCAGTAAAAGTTAAAAAATAATACCAGCAGTAAAAGTTAAAAAAAACGACTCTGCTGGGGATCGAACCCAGAATCTCTGGTTTCGTAGACCAGCGCCTTATCCATTGGGCCACAGAGTCATTTTGAACGTATTTTCATTCAGTTTTATATCAAAGATAAAGTTTGTTTTAATGCTGGAGAATGTAAATTTTGGGTTTGGTTTCTATTCATATAATTTGTTTATTTTTAGGAGATATTTATTAAATGCTTATCTGACAAGTATTGATTGAGTTGTTTATGCTTATCTGACAAGTATTTATTGAGTTGTTTATCTTACTGGATTAATATGATAAGAGTTGGAATTTTACCCGGTAAAAGTGATGATAAAGATGCAGAGTCTTACCCAATAAGTGAGGGTGATCACTCTTACCCGATAAGCATTTGCCAAGGTAATTTGTTGCATACGATACCGTTTTGATGGACTAATCTTAGCTGGGAAGATAAATTATAATGTTAAATCTTACCGGTTAAGGCTTACTAGATAAGGGTTTGGATAAATGGCCCAAAGTTTGCCATCGTGTTTGTAATTTCCCTTGGATTTGGTTTTTTTATTTTTTGTCATATTTCATTTTCTTATAAAATTTTTAATATAATTTATAAATCTCTGGTTTGTAACCCCATACATTATCTTCGGTCATCTTCTCTGGCAAGAAACACGTAGAGACTCATATTATCGTTCTTGTTTGGAAATTTGACTTTTGTAATCTAAAATCTCAATGGATTTTTGTTTCTTTGCTTTTCTTTTCAAATTCTTTAGGGCATTATTGGTTTCATGGAATGGTTTTGAGGGATTTGGAATTTGAGGTATTTGTATTTGAAATCTTTGGTGTATTTAGTTCGTATGAATTGGAATTGAATTGAATTTCATTTTTTATAAATAATTTATAAAAACAAAATTTTAATAACTAAACAATTACCTTTTTCTTAATTAATTATTACAAAACAAATGTTCTCAACATATTTCTAAGCATTATTACATGCAAATCCTATGAAATCTCATGAAATACTAACAAACCCCATGGGATTCCTAAATCTCATGTTTGCCGGATTTCAAATCCAAACATGGGACTGGAATGGAATTGAATTTCAAAACCCTCTAAATCCTATCCAATTCTACAAACCAAACAAAGCCTTAGTTAATTCAACATTTTTTTTGAATAATTGTCACAGAACATTTTTTTTTTTTTTTTTTGATAAATACTGGTTGAATACATCATTTTAACCCAATAATAAATTACCATTAACCGACTATGATGTTTTAAAGTAAAGGAAAACCTAAATCAGCTTTACGGTTTCTAAATCTTACGTCCAAGGGAAGGCCTAAGACAACATGTTGAACCAAATTTCAAACAATGTTGGAACCAAATGCGGGAAGCTCATCACCAACAATCTTGAACCGAATTTCAGACAAGTGCTTAAATTCCTTTTAGTTTATTTAGTAGTAACCTTTTAAATCATTAATAAAATATAATTTATAATGTCTTATTCATATAAAAATTATTTTATTTAACATTTAATTATGTAAAAGTTTCTAATAGTAATTTTGTTATTGATGGACATTTACTACAAAACATCTGATTATTATCAAACTCTTAATTATTATGTTGATATGGATTTGATTATTGTTATTGATCAAAACTTTAACCCTGGATTATACATTTACCTTTATTTGTCCTAAGTTCTAGATTTGCCATTTTATTTCATTGTTGATTTTTCGTTAAGATTGATTCCATTTGGAATAATATATTTTATTCCCAAATGGAAACAATTGACTTTCCCCGGGTCAAACCATGTTGACTTTTCTCAACTGTCAAATATCGATGTTACAGGCCTTCGATCCATCTTCAAGGAAGGCGCACTTGCTAAGGAAAAATCTTGGGTCCATTGTTAAATACCCCTTGTACCTAACATCATTGCTTTCCCTTGTCGTCCATCATCATCCACTCTCTATCACCGTCGTTGGACCATTTTACAGAGGGGACGTTGGAGAAGGGAAGGGGAGAGATGGTTAGCTAGAGGAAGGAGTGGGGTCATTTGATCCGGGATGATCTTGCGATCAAAACGGTCACAAAAAAAACCCACGTCCACCAAAAGATATTGTGTTCGAAATCTTTGAATAGATTAACATTAGTGGCAGACTTACAATGAAAGCTCAATTTTTCAAGTAATTTAGGTATAAAAAGTTACTTTCCCCAACCCACTTGCGATGATTCCTCAGTGGACCTAGTCCATTTTAAGGAAACGCCCTACTTCCTCACTTGACAATCGTTCCCCCTGCATTTTGGTTGTTTTGTTACCTCTAGTTCTTGCAACATGCTATAATATCGATTGATGATTTTGTTAAATATATCTTAATTTCTTGTTCTTTTTTTTTTTTTGATTAACCTGGATATCCAACCCGCTATGCGAACCGACTAATCCCAGGGCGACTACTTGCTTTGCAGGTAGCCCAAAGTCACAGCATTTGAACCTCCGTGGCCAAAAGGGAATTTTTGTTTCTCCTTGGATTTGAACTTGGGACCTCCTGTCACTTTTGACCTTTGGAGTCAAGCTCAAACCAATCAGACACCACTCTTGTGGTTAATTTCTTGTTCTTTTGATGCAAGGATAAATCAATTCACCTGATGTGACTTTTATATATGCTCAAACCAATTATCCAGAAAGAAATTATATAAAGTAAATAATGTTAACTTGTAAATTGATATGGTAAAAAAAGTAATCGAAATCGAAACTTATCTTATTTGGTTAACCAAATCATTTAACTCATAAATTGAATAATCTGAAACTATTTCGGTTCGAACGAGTTATTCATTTCATTTTTTTTTTATAAGATGGGTAGCTGAAGAAAAAGAAGAAAAAAGGGAAGATGGATTCTGGAGATACATTATTTGCATTAAAAAAATTCTAATAAGAAAATGGAAGAAAAATGTGAATAAAGGCCAAAGAAGTTGTCATTTTAGCGGATGAATGTTAATAGCTGTTAATGATAGGAACCAAATCTGAAAAATATTGCAAACCATAATGGCAAATTGGAATAAACAAAACTGTAAGGACGAAACACAATATATTACAGGGACCAAAAATGTATTTTGATGAAAAATATATTACGACTCTGCTGGGGATCGAACCCCGAATCTCTGGTTTCGTAGACCAGCGCCTTATCCATTGGGCCACAGAGTCAACTTTTACAGTTTTTAGTTA
>NW_020201238.1:23983-55888 GCF_001531365.2 Cynara cardunculus var. scolymus | reverse complement strand
GAATCTCTGGTTTCGTAGACCAGCGCCTTATCCATTGGGCCACAGAGTCGTCGTTACTTTAAGCATGTCTGAATATTATGCATTGTTAAACACGAAGTTTTTTTTAGTTGTTTCGAGGTTGCATACAAATCCAAATATCAATCCAGATCCACCGGACGTTTATCATCAGCCATTTCGTACTTCCTGGCCTATGAGTTTTTCTTCGCTTACGAGTTCGACTCCGACTAGGGCTGGTGGGCGGACCCCAGTCTAATAACAGCCTATGGGACGGACCACCCCACTCTAATAACAACCCATGGTTAACTATAAGGCTGGTTAGTTTTGTAGTTAACCATAAATGATAAGTCAAATATAACGACTTCCATGGAAAGTTACCACATAAGCTACCGTTATATGTAATGAGCTTCATTTATCTAATGGTTTATGCTTTACAATCTATTCTATGATTGTAGAACCATAATAGGAGGGTTATGACCCTCGATGAAGACGATGGGAGGATTATCATAGAAGATATAAGAGTTGTGATTTACATCCTAAATCCACCAAGGCACTTATGTTGAATGTGGTGCACTGGTTTTGTCAACAGCTTAGCAGGCCAGTTTTTCTGTTGGTTTTCTTTTTTTCCCATCGACTATTAGAACTTCACATGCTAAATATTATACACCTGGTAGTTATACTACTCATTATTCCAGGTGTACTACAACGTGTTTTTTACTTTCTAGATATGTATTTAGTTAAAGCATTAGGGTGTAGATTGTAATAAGGTTCTCTGTAGTGCACTGCTATGTTAGACTTGCTATTAAATTTACATGGATATTGCAGTTGATATAGATATTTGATTTTGATTCTTTTTGCTTATATATAATATATGTATCTGGGTTCTATGTTCTTTAGGAGTTTGATGAATGAAAAAGAAGTATTAAAAACGTTAAAGTACTACTTTTTAAGCATATTTCTTTGAAATCTCTTAATTAAAGTTAATCATTCTTAATGTACAAGATTGCTTCAGCTCTATTCATGCTCTTGATGTATTCCCGCTACCAAATGCATCTGCTCTTCTCAAGAAGATGATTCACACTCTCGGTGCAATTCTCGCTCCGTAAGTGTTGTTCACATTAAAATTCTTCAGGTTCAACTGATACTTTCTCTTCAAAATCTGGTTCCCTCATCTATCTTTTCGCCCTTCTTGATTATGGATGTTTTCTAGATCTCAACTGGATTCTGACTTGTATGGCTTTTTCAATCTCTGATAGCATGCAAAACCAATCTTTTTCAATCTCTGATTAAGTTATCCGATCTCATAAGAGGTTTCACAGGACATATAGAATGCAAATCTTCTGTTCACTCGATACTATTAGCAATTTCTTTCAATCCCATAATTACTATTTTTATTTATTACCATATATGGTATTGTTTATCCAAAGAATTTTGGATTGCAAACCTTGATAACAAGGGGTTCTAGAAAGTATTGTTATTCATTTTTTATAGTTAATAAGGAATCTTCTCGTACGAATTGTTGTGCTTGAACGTGCAATTGTTGTCATATGTCAAAACAAAATTTGGGGTTTGCCTGGTGTTTCAAATGTCATACAATCTCTTGGTTTTTTTTATAGTTTGTCTTTTTGAAAGTTAGATTATATGTACGCTTACTTTTGGTGCAGTTCGTGCATTTGCAGACATATAGCTTTCATTGGTATCGACTTGAACAACTGATTAAAACCATTGTACCAGGTTTGGAACCTCCATTTTATGGCTTTTGTTAGCTGATTTTATTGGGTTTTTTTTTTTGCAATTTCTTGTGATTTTTCGTTTCTGGTGTCAAAGAGGAAAACCAGGGGTAAGTTATGGATCAAGTAAGTAATGTTGAACATGAATCACTTTATCAACTATGCGATTTTTCTTGGTTCTTTGATTTTTTATTATAACATGAGTCACGTTTATAGGATAATATGTTGTTGGATTCACTGGATTGTATAGTTCCAGCATTCTCCTACAAAATTTTAATGGCTTCCTTGTGTTTGAACATTCAAATTGTTTTGGTTTGTTATTCAATTTGGAATGTGCTTGAGATTTTTAATTCAAGAGTCCGATGGTAGAGGTTCTAGGCCATGTCGTTTGTCTTAGGTTTATTGGTTGATTTGCAGGTTTAAAACCAGAAAAATAATTTCGAGGGAGATGGCAGTAAAGCAGATGTCTTTTTGATTTGCACTCTGATTTTAGAATCATGTTGCATCGTACTGGTATACATATAGAAGAGAGAATGCAGTTTTCCTAATAGGCTGAGAAGTCTTATCGATTGTCTTTGTAATATTTTGATCAATCACTAAATCATTTTAATCATATTCGTTCACCAAGATGCCAAATACAAATATTACATAAAATAAGTTCCTTTTTATACTTGAATAGTAAATATATTTGATTAGATCGGTTTAAGGTTTTAAACTGTAAAAAAAGTTATATATTTATCGGATGCAATTAGAACCATAACTCTTATTTAATCAAAATGTATTAATATGTAAAGCCTAAGGGGTTGTTTATTAAACGCCTACCTGGTATACGCTTGCAGGGTCATCTACCTTAACAGATGAACATGGAAAAAACCGAGAATCTTATCCGACAAAAGTGATGATAAAAATGGAGTCTTACGTGGTGAGGGAGAGTGATGACTCTTATTATCCGATAAGCGCTTACCGAGTAAATTGTTACATACGATATTGTTTTCATGAACTACAATCTTACCTGGTAAAATGAGTTGTAGTGTTAAATCTTACCGGTAAGCGCTTATTGAGTAAAAATTTGGGTAAATGTCCCCTAAATGTAAATATATCATCCTTAAAATAATAAAAACACCAAAGCTTCAAAATCATTTACATTTATTGTTTCTGTCGCATTACATAGATAAACAACTAGTCTATATAAAAGCAAAACTTGGGTTGCTTAGGTGGCACATTGAGAAGCCTTCATTCACCTTTTTTTTTCCTCATAATTTGGAATTTCTTTTAAATAAAAAGTTTTCGGTAAATGAGTTTTAACTTTTCATTTAACCTTTAGGGTGCGTTTGGTGCGCAGACAGGACAGGACAGGACGGGACAGGACAGGACAGGACAGCTGTTCAGCGTTTGGTAAGACAAGACAGGACAGAACTGGATTGGTTAAAATGACCGATTTACCCCTAACGTTATTTTGCTTCTATACTAAGTTAAAACATATGCAAAAACAATTTCCAAATTCACACAGCTGAGAAGACCAAATTCACACAAAGGTTTCAAATAAGAGATGAGAAGACCAAATTCACACAAAGGTTTCAAATAAGAGATGAGGTTTCAAATGTCCTGTCCCACCCTGTCCAGCGTACCAAACGCACCCTTAATCTTCATCATGACTATATATTATTTTTATTTACACAACATAAATACATCAACAAATATAATTTCTATTTGCCTTACATTTTTTTAATTAAATCAAACATTTTTATTTAATGAATTCAACAAGCCTTCATTCACCTATAAGTTATTTTTTGAGTATGATCAAACCAACGAGCAAGGGAATGATGGCGAGAATGAGGCTGAAGAGGTTCAATCGCATGGGAATGTTGCTGACCAGACATAAATGGCGAGTTTAAGTGAAGAAATTGCGACACAGTTGATGCAGAATGAATATTGATTCTAGTTGTTATAAGACTTTGTTTGTGTTTTCTATTGTGTGTTGAATCAATTAACGTATTTCAGTTGAATTTTTTAATGTGTTAAAAATATATGGTAGTTTACAAATAGTTTAAACGATTGAATATTTCAATTGAATTTAATTGAAATGAATTAATCCAAATTTCAGACTTCAGATGTTTGTCAGTTTACAAAAACAAAGAGTCTAATTGATTCAGCTTTCAGACTTCAAACTAAAAAAACGGATTCAGATTTCAGACTTCAGCACCACATCTTATTTATACTATATTATAAAGCATTTGACAAGAACTCTTAAAAAATATTTTTTATGTATAAAGTATTGTTTATTGATGCATATTACTTAAAATTCAAAATTACAAGTAGATTGTGCGTAACTACAACTTATTAAAGTTTTATGTTTGAATTTGTGTAACTAACTGTAGATAAACATAATTAAATATATGATAAACATATCATTTTAATCATAAAAAATCTAAAATTTAATTCAGATAATCATTGAGTTCTAACATAATACTTAATAATTATTTTTATAAAAAATTATATTATTATACCAAAAATGAATTAGTTTGTTATTAAACTTAAAAAATTATATTATTAAACTAAAAATTATATTATGTTATCTTTTCAAATTTATATTTTATTAAAAAAACATTATCGTTTTTTTAAAACCACATAAAATCGTATTTTGACATCAATAGAGATAAGAATAAACGAAACATTAAGATCAATATATATATCGCTACATTGTGTAAGTATTTTATAATATTTTGTATCACATCCTTTCACTTGCTTCACACATCCTATATAACGAGCCAAGTCCAGTATGACTTTTTTTGGTTTACAAGACATTTTGTTTTTCTTTCCCATTTGTTGACTTTTAACTCCCCTTTGAATTTAAAACCAATAATATTATTGTACATCATAATTTATGTTTGACGGGTTGAGTTATAAGGGTATAATGAGTCATGTCGAGTTGCAGGCTGTTTAAGCTCGGCTCAAAAAATATAATATTAAGCTCGAGTTCAAGCCCAAAAAAATTTAAAATAATGCTCGAGTTGAATATTTTCCAGTGTCTTAGCTTAAGCTTAATGATCGTTCAACAATTACGAGTTACATACTATTACTTAAACTTTAAAACTTTATAAGTTTGCTTATGACTCAAACTCGATATTGATAATCTTGTTTATTCGCTTAACCTCAATTAACTCATTTATTTCTTAGTGATAGTGACGACTTTTTTGAAATTTTATATTGTGATGGGATAATTTATGAGCATGCTCGTCTCCAAAAAAGTCTATGTCGATACGGCTCGGCTCGGCTCAACTCAAAATGACTCACAAAACTTATAGAGTTTTCAAACAACCATGTTACAGAACTCGACTCATTAAGTTAAACGAGTTAAATTCTGTATTTAAATTCAAGCTTAAAAATGACTGATGAGCCAAACATGAGTAATTCGTTAAATACTCGAATTATTAACACCCCTAGTACATTCACTTATTATCCCACCTGTATATATGATTTAATAAAATAATGTTTTGGTAAATTAAGAATTAAATAAAAGAAGAGAGAGAAAAAACAAATTCCAACCAAATTAATCGTCTTTATTGATTAATTATCATTTCTACGGAAAATATACACGTCAAGATCCCATTCGATAACGATTTTGTTTTTGTGTACGAATTAATATGTTAAATATATGGGGTTGTTTGAGATATCGATTATTTATTCGATAAAAATATTTAAATCATTGACCTATATTTAAAAATATGTGATCGTTATTTTGTTTGGGTATATGTGATTAATGTGTTGATTGGTTGTTTTAACGTTCTTCCTCTTCCACACGAATAATTTTTCGCTTCAACGAAAATATAATGTTGACTTAAAATCATATAATAAATTGCATAAGTAACATCATATTTATTTTAAGANAATGAATTACTTCATTATTAAATTTAAAAATTATATTATCAAACAAAAAATTATATTATGTTATTTTTTTAAAAATTTATGATATTTTTAAATTTATATTTTATTCAAAAATAAAAAACATTATTATCTTAAGAATACGTTAACAACTATATATGTCTCACTGCGAACACCTTTTCTTCAAAAGTGAAATCAAACTTAAATGCGTTTGGTTTACAAAAATGAAATAAAATTTAAAAATTTAAAAAATTTAAATTTAAAATAAATTTCAATCCTGTTTGGTTTGTAGAAAAATCCTAGGATTAAAATCTCGTGAACTATGGATTTAACAATCTTTGAAAATACACGGGTTTTTAACAATCCATTCCCGTGGGATTTCTTTTTTGCCCTAACCCATCTCCATCTTTTCCCACAGCTTACCATCGCTCCTCCATTGCTCATCATTACCGATCATCGTCTCCGTCGCCGTCTCCTACGGTGATCGTCGCTCACCGTCTCCGTCGCCCACCGTCTCCGTCGTTGTCTCCCACTGTGGTCGTCGTTGATAAACCCTTCCTCTTCTCCCAGCTCACCCGCCGATAAGCCCTTCTTCCTCTTCGCCGCCTTCTCCCATCACTCAACAGGTAAATCCCTTTTCCCCTTTTGTAGTATTTTATTGATTTATTTACATCTTCCTGTACTCGAGTTACCTTGTAAATGCATTTTACGTACAAAGTTCTATTATGTAGAAGGGAAGGAAATAATCTCTTGAGTTAAATCAAGACATCATTTGTTTAGATATCCTGAACACATTTCATGCTTATCACTATGAGTCAGGACCCATAAACTATAAATTCTATATGTGTAGTGCTTGCTGCATAGATTAACCAAAAGTATGTGTATTACATCATACCAAGAGTTTGATATTAGCAAATCCATCACGATCCGCAAGGCTTCTAGCAAGGTCAATTGCTCCTTCACTATAGTCTGTTCCGGTTAGATCAGAGAACCTATATTCGTTAACATCAACAGTTAGGCTCTATAAACTTGAACAGTATACATGAACAAGACTAAGATTAGCATACCATGAGGAAGAGTGAGCATAATAGACATACAAAGCAGTTAAGTAAGTGCAAGCATGCACATTGCAGGACTACAAGCATGCTGAATGTTTATATGAGCTATATGTTCCAAGAAAAATGCAAATCAAACACAAAATAGCATGTAATTAGCAAAGTACTTGTTTTATATTATTTCTATCTGCTATAGCCATACATCTTGAGAAATATGTTAGACAAAGATAGAGAAAGAAATATCATATTTATAAATTCTTATGTTCATTACAACATGTGCATATAAAATCCCCAATGAATTATCCTTCAAATGTGGACCGATGTATGATGCTTATGTATAAAAAAAGATTGGCATCTGTTTACCTACTCTTTTCCTTGGTGTGCTTATGTATGATGCATATTTTCTTTACCTACTCTTTTCCTTGGTGTGCTTATGTGTGATGCTTATGTATAAAAAAAAGATTGGCATCTGTTTACCAACTCTTTTCCTTGGTGTGCTTATGTATGATGCATATTTTCTTTACCTACTCTTTTCCTTGGTGTGCTTATATATGATGCTTATGTATAAAAAAAAGATTGGCATCTGTTTACCTACTCTTTTCCTTGGTGTGCTTATGTATGATGCTTATGAAGAACTTGATATATAAGTGCAAAACATTCAAAAACGTTACCCATCACTTGTTCCATACATCCATGATCTTGCTCTCTTCTTTCTTAATGTGGTTAATAGAAGGCTAAATGAAATATAATTGCTGGCAGCCACTGAGGTTGGCAATCCACTGAATTTTGGATGTTATTAGGTGCTGCTTTGATTGTTTGTCATTTCTTGGATCGCCATGTTATGAAGTATTCTTTTTGTTTAAATCAGTTCTTTTATACGATGCTATGAAATTTTATTGATGAATTATGCTTTATCTTTATGTAATTGCGATTTAGGGGTATACGCCACCCATTGACCGCCTCCACTGCAGTGGTCCCACGACCCTCATTGGGGAGGAAAATCACTGCAAGTCAGCAGGTGGTGGTGCCCGGGTTTGAACCTGGGACCTCCTTTCCAGATGTCCACCATGTTACTGCTGAGGAAAATCTTTGCGATTGATGTATTGGTTATTCATGAAATTCAAGATTTTTTGATTTGCACAAAAAAGATAGTTAACACCTAACGCCTCAACCTGACATGCTTGACTCATTCACCATTTGGCCCATTACTATTTTGACCCATTATCCATTCTATCTTACCCTATATTTTACCTGATTTAGGTAAATTTTCGACTGATACTGGGTAGATGGGTGTGGCATGTTTACGGTAGCCATAGTACCCAGGTGAATGCACCAGGGGAGGTTTTTAACCAGAGGGAAAAAAACTAGTTGGTAGAAAGGCTTTATGTGCATGTGTTTTTTAGCGCAAATCCTGCATCTCTCTTCCTAGAAATTTCTTACATCTGGTTATGTTATCACAGATGTATGTATGGATATGTGCATGTATATTGAGGGAATCATTTTGCGAGAAATTCTTCATTTTGCTTGAACTTCAAACTGTAAAATTGGTAAAGCTTGTTCTTGATGTTGAAATGAATAAGATGTGTAACATTTGGCTGATTTTGGATAGAGCCTTATTTTCAGGGATGTTGTATTTGTAATTGTAATTGATCTTAAAGTGGATTTAGATAAGTGGTGCACTTTCTCTTTGATCCAAATTGGTATTTCGAGGCAAAAAGAGGCAAGTACAGGAATAAAAAATGTTCTGTCCAGGAACAGGACATGTATCTGGGATAGATGATAGATCAGCAAGAAATGGTGTGTGCTTATTTTAGGAGATATAAAGAGAGAATGGGGGGATTACGTACATGATATAGCTCGAGATACTACAGTGGAACCTGCTCTATGGGAGGATTCATTAGCTGCTTTTTAATCTTTTCAGTATGCTATAGGTTACACCCACACACGCACACACATATGTGTGTGTGTGTGTCTGGAGGTTCAAACGAGAATAGATCTCAACTGTAAGATAAGATGATCCAATTGTGATTAAGAAGGTGGTTACAACTTACAACCACTTTTTGGTTAAACAAAACAAAGAACCCTATTTTTTAATTGAAATACAATCAAAATTGGAGCCAAACAAATTATAACAAAAAATGAGCATTTTATTCTCTTGAACCCGCTCCTATATATATAATCCATCACGAGAGATGATAAAGTCTCCTACCGTTGTAGTCATAAGTTTTTCAAACCTTAAAAGTTAAAAGTAGCTTGGCAGAAATAATAGATGTTGCCTACTGTTTCAGTTTTCAATTATTATGAATTATTTTCTTCAGCAACGCCTTGTGCAATATGCAAGGTACTTCTGGTAGTTGTTTTTGTTGCTTTGTTCATGTTGTTTGGTATTACTTGTTTCTTTTTATGATTATGTGAAGTTAATGTTCCGAATATTTACTTTGTGCAGTGATTTCTATTTTGATTAAGACTCCGAAATGCATCCTCCATTGACGTTACATAGGCATCCGATGTGTGCTGAAGTGAGTTAAAAAAACTTGTTTGCCTTTTTCTTCTATGTTAGACAATAATG
Source organism: Cynara cardunculus var. scolymus (assembly GCF_001531365.2). NCBI lineage: Eukaryota > Viridiplantae > Streptophyta > Magnoliopsida > Asterales > Asteraceae > Cynara > Cynara cardunculus. Next base: position 46,655 of record NW_020201238.1, on the reverse strand, counting down.
TAACCATGAAATGCCTTTACGCATATATTGAGATTTTATGCAAAAAATAATTCTCTTATTAGGACTACATTTTAGGTAAGTCATATCTGATTAGCAAATGAGATTTGGGATCATGTGAGACAAGGTTGTTTTCGTGGGACATGTGAGACAACATTTTTACACTTGAAACTTCCCAGCAAAACACTGTGAAGGTAAGTAACCTTCACAGTGTTTTTGTTGTGAAGGTTCGGATTTTTTTTACCTTCACAACATTTCGTTGTGAAGTTTCAAGTGCAAAAATGTTGTCTCATGAAAACAGGCTGGTCTCACGTGAACCAACCTTAGCAAACGATTTTGTTCTACCCACTGTCTTAGATAAGGGTCTTGGGGATAGGTTATAGAGCCAGCAGGTAGGTTCGTGTACATTCTACCCTCCAGACCTTTCTTCTGAGTGGGATATAGTATGTAGGTTTGGTTTTAGATATGATTCATCTCCAAAGCGATGTTAAGGCAGTTGCAGTGTTATGGAGTTTTAGGTTCAAGTGCGATAGGAAGGAACCTGCTGCTTGCATATAATTATCTGAAAGTGTTAGTGGTCTTGTATGTCTACTGAATGAAGTTCTTAAGAGGTGTAAATTTAGTAAGTGACCTCAAATATAAAATGATGAAGAATAGAGAAGTACGAGGAAAAAATATCAACATGTTCCTTAAAAATCTTTAGCCGGATTTGTTGAACACATGTTATGTCCTGATGAAAAGAAAACTATTAAAATACAGGAAGAATGATAAGTTACAATAGAGGAAGTTCATAGCCGCCATTATCATGAACCTACTTAAAAAGCATCTCATAACCAAGATTATCATCTCTCTGTCATAACTAGACTAACATGAAAATAGATCAACTCTTATCTAAAAATCCTTGATGACAAGTTGCATCTTACAAGAACACTTGGTGGTCCGTACTTTCTGAGAGGCAGGTCGCTTGACCGGTCATTGCAACAACAGGAAAGAACACCAACTTGAGCTGTCCTTAAAGTACTGAGAATAAAAATGCTATACATAAGTGATGGTGCCTTAAGCATGACCATGATATCTACCAATTTACTCACCATGAGTATGTTTGGGGAGTGTCCGAGGACTTGTTGTCAGATATGGTCACTTGAGAAGCTTTTTATTAACTCCGCTGAATCTGGAGTAGAATTTACGATGTTGAGCTCTGACTCTTTTTTTCTATTTCTTGATTGAGTTTACTCTTGTGCATGGCCTTGTGTTTTTTACACTGCTGTTGAGAAAATAATGTACTTAACAGATACATTAGATCGTTCTTGCAGGAGTAGCTCGGCTCTGTTAACAGACTAACCTTTATGTGGATAAGAGGTGCTTCCAGTACCAAAGCTGAAAGCTCTTTGAGTTACAAACCCGCAACTTTTTACTGCATCTGTGATGCTTATGTAAATAATAAATAGCAATAGTCTTTATCCACCAAGTCATATGTCATTTTCCAGTCTTTGCCACACAATAAAAACAATAATTGGGTAGCTCTCAGTTCACATGCCCTAATGCTTTTTTTATTAACCTGGATATCCAACCCGCTATGCGAACTGACTAATCCCAGGGTGACCACCTGCTTTGCAAATAGCTCGGACTCACCGTATTTGAACCTCCATGGCCACAAGGGGATTTTTATTCCTCCTTGGATTTGAACCTGAGACCTCCTGGTAATTTTGACCTTTGGAGCCAAGCTCAAACTAATCAGGCACCACCCTTGTGGTTCATACTCTAATGTTAATGCTCAAGATAACTCTGTATTTCTTTTCTAGTAACCTGTTTAGGATAATATGGCTTATATGGTTATAGCTTTGTTCATATTATTCAACTCCTGAAACTAAGCACCATTGATCTTCTGTCTGGTGTAGATAATCGAACAGTTTCAGAAATGCCATCTGGACCATCCTTATGCAAAATTCTTTGGAGAGTGCACAGATCTCAAGATAAAGCTCGACAAGTGTTTCCGACAGGAAGTAAGACAACAACTGGGTGTTATCTTATTTATTCTTTTTCTTGCCTTATAAAATATTTGAATCATCTTTCTTCAACTGGCAGAAAGCTGTGAAGCGGAAGGCAAATTTTGAAGAGAGTAAGAAACTGAAAGAGAGGCTACAAGCTTATCGGAAAGAAGCTGCTGAGAGTGAGAATGTGATGTAAACGAGAATATTCATTCAATAATGTCGAGTTAAGGTTCAATGTAAGACAGAAAAATCGTGCTTATTGCAAATCATATATATACACATATACGCTAGATTGTAGCTTGTGTTCAGTTGATTTTGTATTCAATTTGTTTTAACAACATTGCATACACACAAGAAATAAAATTCATCTGCTTCATTACAACATGTTAATGATGCTTGTTGGTTGTGTATTAGCTGAAAAAAAGGGTCTGAATCTTGAGATACTCTACTACAGGTTACAACACAACACAAGGGACTTGTTAGTTGTTTGTAGGATTGGTCAGGAAATTAGTTATGGACCAGTTTCAATTTTCAAAGTGGATTTTTCTTACTAATTTGAATCTGTCACGTGGCAATCTCTTATTGGCCGACGGTCTATCAGTTGGGATTGCCCCCATTTGACCTTTTTTTTGTTTTTATTTACCAAGTCGCTATCAAACTATTTTACCAAACTGTCAAAAAAAGAGTGAAAAACTAGTGTCAGGTGGACCAGACCCAAAGGACTACTGGGTTAAGGTACGACTAGTTATGGAGATACTGGCTCCATTTGGTTTGGTTTTGTTTTTATGAATCTTGAGATTGCTCTCGAAAAATTGCACCTTGCTTGAACTGTACATGTGAGGCATGAACAAACAGTAAAGAGTTGAACACATGCTGCCATTTATTTGGGTCAATGTAATTTATCAGCAAATGCTATTTCATCCTCATATAGTAGAAGATATGTTAAGCAAAAACCATTAGAACAAAATCCCAGAGTTCAAACATAGAGAGACCAGTCTTACCATTTGTTAGATATAAACACCCACCCTTGTCCCCAAACATCTGGTCCCCTTAATTCCTTATAATATAGTTAACCATTAACGGGCGTCCAATCACAAGTTTCAATCGAACCCTTTAAACATTAATTAGTTTCTAGGAAAAGCACGCCAGAGCACAGCATTTAACGGTTTAGCTTTTTCTTCACTTTGACTTGTCTTGAAAATCTTAGATTCTGATGCAGCTCGGGTTTGGCTCCAGTTCTTAAGCACCGACAATGAGACGGGCCCTACCTTTTCGCCACGTGGGCTTGTAACATACCATTGAGAGCTTTCAGTGTCTTGAAGCTCCTCCTTGCTTATATCAATATCATCACTAGATTCAAACAATTGTGTTGGATTTTTGACAACAGATGGTTTCTTTGAGTTGTCTTGCCACTCCATGGAACCAAAAAACTTCTGCAGTTTCATTGCCATTGCATATTTTTCAGATGCAGGTACTTCATGTTTGCTCTCTTCTGCAACAAATAAATTGTACATCAATAATATGCTTTGCTTGTACAACCAAACCAACACAATATATCTCACACAGATTGAGGTAATGTAGGCAGGCCTTACTAACACCACCGTCTTTCTAATGTAGAACTTTGGTACCCTAAATGCCACAGGTCCCCCCCCCCCCTCCTTTGCCTACCTTCTATCTACTCCAAATAAGCAAACCAATGTTTTATAGACGAAATGTAAACAAGATTACTTAGTAGCATGTAGTATTATGCAAAAAGAATGCTTACTATACAGAGCATTTTTCTCTAAAATATAGGAAATGCCAAAGGCTGCAACAAAGTTCGTCTTAGTTCCTACTTACTGTGACGATAATTTTTTTATCAGTTAGTGCAAGAAACATCCAATTCTTCTTATTTCATACCCATTAAACCGATAATCTGTAGACATTGTAACTATTAATGATGTTGATGTCGATTTGTCAAGTTATATTGCAATCATTGATTACATATAATAATGTCATATCAAAATCAACCTCTGCCACGTTATATACAAAACCTGTTTATCAGGTTAAATGGGCATAATATAGGCAGAATTGAACGTTTGTCATACTAATTGGGGAAAAATTCATCATTACACTAAATAAGAACCAACGCAAACTCTTATTTTGATGCATTTTTCCTTATTGGAAAAGATAGAGGCAAAGTATTTATCGTACCTGAAGCAATCCCATTGTCTTTAAAATTTCCAGACGACGTATGTGTTAGACCAGATTTTGGTGAGTCTTTCTTGTCATCTTCAACAGGTCCAGCTTCATCAATGTCTGGAACCACAGTAGGGACCTTTTCTAGTAACTTTGTCTGGTTTGTCGGATTCTGTAGGAATTGCCTTCTTTCCAAATACTCAAATAGCGTAAAATAGACACATAGGTTAAGGACCACATTACCATTAGCTTCTTACACATATGTTCAAAAACAAGGCCTTTGAATAAAGATCATTAAATACATGGGTTGCTATTAATTAGATCTACAACCCACTAGAGATAAAAAAATATCATAGGCCAAGGAGTTTCATAATACACATCATCCATGCATGGATCATTCATAAAAGAAAATGTGACACAACTACTAAAAAGGATATTCTTTTCTCCATCCTTTTTCATTCGCTTGATCAATACGGTGTTTCAATAAAGCCAGCTCTCGGGGAATCCACTGATATAACCAAAAATGCAAGCAGCATTAGATGTTCAAGCGATGCATTAACCAACTAAGAAACTTTAAGAGGTAAACAATAAAGAGAACCATGTATGAAATTCTTGAATTGCCTGATCATAAGCCATCTTTTAGTAAACAAGAAAAAACCTCAGTTCACTAAATGACAAATTTCCTGATCATATATATATATATATATATATATATATATATTCTGACACAATGATTGCAAGACTCTTAACGATGTGTTATACAACTTACATGTGTTACAATGTCCTTGTGCAGACTCTTAGCTTTCTCTTCAACTCCAACCTGTCATACAAGTCAATTTGGTCGATATTCTTATTCTGTATGTATGCATTTGTTGAGAACAGTTCACTTGTAGTAAAAACGACATCTCCTAAATAGAAAAACCATAATGGGTTTATGCTTTAAATATGTTAAGAAGTCGAGCCCAAATAAGACCATATGATTGTGTGGTTGTCTTGATGTCATTCAATGTAATCACGGTGTCCACAAACAATTTTTAACCTTCTATTTTGAGAACATCTTCAAGTTCATGGAACTAAGACTTAAAAGAACTCAAAGAAACTAAATATGCTTTAATGACAGGAAATTTTATCAAGTGTCTTAGGCAAGTAGATCTCTATAAAGATTCGTATGTATGAAAGTATTTAGTTATATATTTCCTTACTTTTTGTTTTACTATTATTTTATTGGCAATACTTATCTCGGATTGCATTTCCTACTTTTATTAAGCCTAAACCAAACAAACCTAGTAGATCCCACCCGGAGGTAGGGTAAAGATGTATGCAGAATTGCAGACCTTTCCTCTGTCTCCCGAATCACAGAGGTTGTTTCGGAGAAGATCTCCGTGAGTATCCCAACGCTTATTATAGAGTATTATTGGTTTGTGTGTAAGCTTGACTTTTATGGACAATTCTTTGCAAGTGTGCCTTTCTTTTATCTTTGAACACCTAAATTACCTCTCTTGTACTACATATACTCATTTAGTTATTACATCTAAAAGGTAATTATTTATCATGATGAGTTACTCCATGGTGACAGATAAAGAAAGACGATCACAAGTAAATGACCTATGAAAGGTTGATTGTGGATAACGATATAAAGCACATAAGCAATATTGTAAAGGTTGCTGTAATAAATGCACAAGCTTACCAATGTAAGCTTTTTAAGTATGCCAGATTTCACTTTCTTTTTCAAATCTTCACATTCTTCCTGAAATTAAAAAGGTTCAGAAACAGTTAAGTTTTACAAAGGAAATGGAATAAAGTTCATACCCAATAGCATCTACAGTGAATCTTCATCAAGCATTATTGTCAATAAAAGAAACACGTTAGAATAAAATAATTTGTGAATCGCTAAAACACGTCCTCCGATAGTGTCCTCATATAAATCACATCTACGAAGGAACCATCAAAAAAAACATTTTCTTGAAGCTGTGATATCTAACACCTCTTGGTCCAGTTCACGGGGTTCAACCAAACATCCCCTCCACATGACTTGGGCAATTTTACGCCTTCTGGCCAATAGACATGGTCCACAAAGGAACTAATAGCACCTAGCAGAAATCAACCAGAATAACTCTCTTTATTACTGGTTATGTCGCCATATCTTTCAATCTCCAATTTCCAGAGTCGTTGAGCTCTCAAGTGATAGTTATATCTAATCGCGATCAATGTGACACTGGCATATTGACAATAGACCTATAACATCGGACTCCAATTTGGCTATAGTGTATGAACAATGGGCAATCACAATTCAATCCCAATTTGCTAAGGTGTTAGGGGGTTCTAAGTTAATTATGTAGAAATAATCTACCCAATCCACAATATGATGAAATTTGAGAAATAGACGATATTGGTCTATGTGAAGCTCTATCTACTATAGTTTGAGCTTTAAGAGGAGCTTAAGTAATGTGGTTTAACTTTTAGAGGTCATTCACTTAGATATATAGATTAGTACAACAAACAGTAGTTCCCACTTCTTCAATTTGATAAATCAGTTCTTCATCCAAATATCCAATTAAAGAAGCACAAGTATTTCTAAATTCTGGTCTATCCATCATAGTTGCAGATTCGTTTGTCAAGTTATTTTTATGTATTTGTATAACCAGACCAGACCAGACCAAACCTACCCAGTAGGGTATACCCCACCAGAAAGTAGGGTCTGGGAGGGGTAGGATGTACGTAGACCTTTCCTCTACCGAAAAAGGGCAGAGGCTGTTTCATTTTTATATATTTGTATGCATGTGTTTGCTTGATGAGAAAGAATAAATAAAGCATGATGTGCTATGATTACGAGTGTTGATATCTTCATTACATTTACAAATTTTCATTTCCTTAATAAAACGAGGCAACCTTTTGGTAACTTATCTTGTGAATGACTGTATTAACTCAAATGTTGAAAAATTAATGCCTATTTGACAGTAAATTCAGATAACCATCGACCTTTATATATAATGCCAGAGAAGTAACAATAATTTGCAATATCTTTAAGGTTTAATGGCAGTTGAGGAAGATGAGTTGGTCCACAACTATTGAGCAGGTGCTATATATGTATATATATAATTATATATAACATAATATAAAAAGAATTAGGTGGTGAACTGATGTACGCCCTTACCTCAGAGAACTCATCATCTGACAGCAAAGTGATGGAGATATCTGTTTCTAATGCTTGCAGCACAAAGGTTTGGCCATTTTCACCACCCAAGCATTTTTTTATGCCTGATAAATCATTTTAGAAAAGATAATTAATTCATCACACATTATACCAGAAGGGTGTAAAAATGAATGACCTCCTGAAAAGTACACTACCAGTACATAAGGATATGAAGTAACCCCGGACAGTAAGAACCAAAAAGTTGATAATTGAAAGCCTTTAGTTAGCATAAACTATGGTCGTTCCTGAACATGGTCAATGGAGAAAGTGTAATACGAAATTCACTAGCACTTGTATGATTTATATCAGCATACTTTCACATGTAAGTGTGAGGAAAGAGCAAGGGCTGTTTGTTTATGGCTTAATGGTGGCTTATTCACTCAGCCATCAGAGTGTTTCATTTACAACTTAATGGTTAAATGGTTAAACTCTTCAGCTACTTTGGCTTCATGAGCTCAGCCTTCACCATTTACTTTTTCCAACCATATCCTTCCTCCCAAGAAACAACCCGTCCCGGAAAACAAACTTTTCCTATAAATTTGAGGGGTTCACTACTCGCGCTTATCTTCTTCTTTAAATCACTCTTAGATCTACTTGACACTTGAACTCATCATATTTCAAAATCTTTAAGTAATTTGTCAGTCGTTTTAGTTGTATTTCGCGAGGGGAAAATGTTCCCATTCGAACAAGAAACCTTGCAAAATACAACCAAAACGATGTACGGATTACTTCAAGATTTTGAAATACAATGAGTTCGAGTGTGTTGCAGAAATAAGAGAGATTTAAAGAAAAACATAAGATCGAGTAGCGAACCCTTAAATTTCTAGGACATGTTTGTTTTCCAGGAAGGGTATGGATGGAAAAAAATTAAAGAGTAAAGTGTTTGAGCGAACAAGCGAAAAGATAGTAGCTCAACTCATAAAGCCAAACTTGTCGAGAGCTTAACGATTAAGCTGTAAACAAACAATTTGATATGGCTGAGCGAATAAGTCCAAGGTATTAAGCCCATTAAGCCATAAGCAAACAACCCCTTAATAGTTAACCCATACAGGACTTGATGAAAAAACAACCAAACAGCCCCTAAATTTATAGAGAAGATACTTTGTGAGTTGAGAGACTAATCACACAATCCCACAAAAACAATAACTTCATTTCATGAACAAATTTCCTATACAAACCATTCCCTTGTGTGTGTTTTTCTTTTTAACGAACCAGAAATGTTGACATCATATTTGTTGATGGAATTTTTTAATGGGGTGCTCCTTAGTTGCGTTGGTGAATATAATTTCTATATCAAAACAATATAAATATTGTAGCCAAGTCATGGCCCAAAAAAAGAGGACGAACCTGTTACTTGCACAAGCTGATAACTCTTTGAAAAGCAGCCACTTACATCTTCTTTAACTCTCACAAAACTTCCAATTACCTTACTCTCGAAAGTCTCAGGTTCTTGTTCTAATTTCTGCACTAAACTCCTTCTCAAGTATACAAGCCTGATGTTTTCAGGAACGATCGATGCAAAATGGAAGTTTGCAACATCAAGCACGGCCTCTTTCTTCTCTGATATTTTATCGCCGCTGTTCTTTTTCTTCCTCTTATTGACCACCAAGTCCTCATCGTCTTGATCCATGTCCTCTGAATCATATCCTAGTTCATCTTCATCTGATGACACTTGATTCTCCGCCAAATGAGATTCCAAAAGGTCATATATTCTGTTAAGCTTCACCGTTTTTCGCCCAAAAATAGACTGTAACCATGCGTCACACTCAACCATCTTGTTCTTCTGAATAAGGTTTTTCTCCTTACTATATCCCTTTATGATCTTTTCCAGTTCCCGTTGAGATAACGCATGAACTGTCTCTTTCCCTATATTTGTAAGAAATTGCATGAGACGTGTTGACCCCCAGTCGGTGAACTCTTTCTTTTTTGATTTCGGTGTGCTTTTTGTCTTGCCTTTTGCCTTGCCTTTTGCCTTGCCTTTCGTCTTGTCTGTCTTCTCAGATGGCTCTGGCTTGGATCTTTTTATTTTCTTTCCCGAATCATGTGGTTCCATGTCATCATCTTTTTCTTCATAATCTGAACATTGGTACTCATCACTATCATCATACTTATCTGAATCGTAATTCTTTCCCGACTTCAATTGAGCCTTGGCAGATGTTAGATCCTCAAGAGTCAACTTTTCCGTAGCATTAATAATCTCCCAGTATTCCTTATACAGAGTCTCATAAGTGTTCCGATTGTTGAAATCAACCATTTCCTGCAAAAACAGACAGTCAAATATTTTATGGTGAATCCATATAATAACTTAGTGTCTTCAAAGTGTACGTCAATTGCAAACAAAACAATGAACCCTAGCCGTGTTAAACCAGTAAAAGGGTGACCATGGTGCACCAAAGATCCTCAGCATGGATACAAGGGTTGTTTGACTTGTATTTGTGACTCGAACCTATGACCATTAGGTCCAAAAGGAGTAACATTCTCTTGACCTTCCACTGACCACATATCAGTGATATTATCACGTAAAAATAGGTTATGAAAAACCCAGTAATTTTCAGTCTTTTTTTAGGCCAAATCGTACCCCATCAGAGTCAACATCCTTCTTTTCTTCCACGAGCAACGTGAGCTTCAAGCAGTGTTCACAGAATCCTTTCTTCCCTTTTACATGAACAAAGTCCGCAGACTTGATACAGCGTCTGCATACACCTTTTGGACAGCAATAACATTGGACAACATCAGAAGTCCTACTGCAAGTCTCGCATCTATGCAGATCTGGGAACAAAACAAAATGAAATTATACGTAATTTAGGAAATAGAACCTATAAAAACTATCCTCTAAAAAGGTATTAAAGTAACGCAAGTTCAACATAACATTGTAGAACATAAGCAAAACAGGACAATCTTTATTCTTTAGGCATGCAATGAATATATCAAGCACTCATTTGTGCCATAGCCCATACGCGTTAATAACAAAACGAAACCAATATATCCCACACAAAGGTAGGGCCCGGGGGTTAGGATCTACACATACCCTGCCTCTACCCCAAAGAGTAGAGAGATATGTGTTGATCTATTCTATAAGCCTAACCATAACGGAATTTGATACAAGCGGCTTACCACATATAAACCGGTTTTTAGCTTTGGCAGATGAATCATCCAGTTCTACACATTCAGGATGATATGATTTGAAACAATCCCTGCATATTTTCACAATGATTCAGAACAAGATATGATCAGAGCTAAAAGGGAAAAAAGTTTCTGCCATGGAGATGTATGATATCTTGCAAACTTGACTGAAGCTAAATGGTTGATCAGTATAACCACTCTCCTATTTACCAACAAACTGGAGGATACAGTCAAACAAAGGCTAGAATAACCTTTTCACCATTAAATACATTTTCCTTTCTTTATTCAAAAGATCAAACATGATCATACCATCAAAGCAAGCACATAATCATGGAAAAAACAAATCCCAAAAATGGAACGACGATGGTGAATTTAATGAAAGATGAAACAACTGATTTGGAGACTCCATGCATCAGACTTTGAATTCTATATCCAACCTAAAAGACCGATATACCCCTTGAGTCAAGAAAACATGCATTCAACCTAAAAGATACGGAAACCTGTCAAATCATCAATGAGAACAGGGCACCCATTTTATTTTTATTTTATTTTCTTGAACTTTAATGTATTAAAAGAAGAAGAAAAAAGGGGTGTTGGGAAACTCACTTTTGATCACAGATAATCAACTCGCCACCATCTTTGCAGACGAAGCACCATTCTTCAGAATAATCTTCTTTTTTCCAAGCTGTTCTTGCTCTCTTTTTCATCCCTCCGATCAACGCCAATGTAAAAGAAACCCTTTTTCTCTGTCCTTAAAAACGCAACTCCAACACCTGTGCTGTGAAAGACGATCACGTTATTTGAAGAAAATGCATAAGAAGAATCAAGCAGAAAAAAAGCAAGTTGAGGGTATTTACTGATGATCAAACAAAACACCAGTCAATGTAACGGAAGACCTCCTGCATAAAAGTTCTGCTGAAAAGCAAGAGAGAGAGAGAGAGAGAGTTGGGGATGAGTGGGTTTTAGAGACTAGGGTTCTAAAATATTAACGTGATTTGTTTTACAAAAGTATGCCAATTTTCATGGTTTAATTTAGTAAATTTTGATCATCCTAAAAACTAATCCCTTTTTAGTTATGATTATCAAGATTTTTGCTTTTTTATTTTCTTTTAATAAATAATAGATTATTGCTATTATTTTTTTATTAGTAAAATATATTGTATTATTAAAACTAAAAGGTATTCGCACAATGCAGCGAGATACATCTCGATTTTAATGTTTCGTTTTGTTTTTTTCTTTGTCTCAATCGATGTTATAATACGGTTTTATGTGGTTTTGAAAAAACAAGAATGTTTTTATTTTTGAATAAAATATAAATATGAATATATCATAAAAAAATCTTCTTTTTTGTGTAATTTTTTAATTATAATTTAATAATGAAATAATTTATTTCGGTTTAATGATATAATTTTTTTATAAAAATAATAATTAAGTATTTTCTTAAATGTTAATAATTATTCTAATTATATTTTTTATTTTTATATTTAGAATGAAATGTTTTTCTTTTATTTGATTACGTTTATTTATAGTTAGTTACACGATTTCAAATAAGAAGATTTAGTAAGTTATACTTATAATTTACTTGTAATCTTAAATTTTAAGTAATATGCATCGATAAACTGTATTTCATACATATAAAATGGTTTTAAGAGTTTTTGTCAAATTCTTTATAATATAGTATAGATAATTTTGCTTAATTGTTATTAAAACTCAACACTTAGTAAAGAAAATTACTTTTATCAAATACTACAAATTTGATTATTTAATTTTTAAAACTACATAATAATATAAACAATTAACAATAAATTAAACGGTTTATAATATTTTTTAATAAATAAAGATATTAATATATAATTATAAGTCATAATTCTATAAAACTCCCACCATTGTAAAGTTTCACTCCCCCTCCCCCAAAATAATCTTTTTAATAGTTAACTAATGGTAAATAATATCATTAAATTTGTTCATTAAAAGTTACTAGAAGGGTACTCGTACAATGCAGCGAGATAAATCTTCATTTTAATATTTAGTTCTAATTTTTTTGTCTCTATCGATATAATACGATTTTATGTGATTTTGAGAAAGCCATAATATTCTTATTTTTTAATGAAATATAAATTTGAAGATATCATAAAAATTCGAAAAAAAATGAATAAATTGATATTAATATCAAATTAACTATTTAATAGTTCTCGTTTTTTTTGTGTAACTTTTTTAATTCAATTTTTTTACTATAATTTAATTTGGAACTAATATCAAAGTAATTTATTTTTGATTTAATAAAATATTTTTTTATAAAGATAATAATTAAACATTCTGTTAGAACTCAATGATTATCTTAATTATATTTTTTATTTTTTATATTTAAAATGGATGTTTATTCTGTATTTGATTGTGTTTATCTGCAGTTAGTTACACGAATTTAAAAATAAAGCTTTAATAAGTTGTACTTACACAAAACTACTTGTAATTTTGAATTTTAAGTAATATGCATCAATAAACAGTACTTAATGCATAAAAAATGGTTTTTAAGAGTTTTTGTTGAATACTTTATAATATAGTATAAATATATTTTTATCAATATATAAAGTTGTTTTTAAAATTTAAATAGTAAACAAATTAGAATTATCATTTACTTTGCTTTGAAATTTAATATTTATTAACTAAAAAAATATCATTTTAATTTCAACGATACTTCATTAAACAATTATTTTTAAATTAAATGATAATTATTTATTGATTATAAAAAATAAATGTAGAATATAATTATTATGATTTAATAAAATGGTATAAAATAAATAAATATATTATCTTTTATTATTATAATAGTAAATATGTTTTTTAATATTATTTTTTTAGTATATGGTTGTAGTGGATTTTTTTAATGTTCAATAGACTTACCATTTTTAGTGATTTAATGTTTTATTTTTAATGATTGAGTTTATAAGAACCTATTTTTTTATATTTTTCATGTCATATTATTTCTAACTCATAAGGTAGGAGGTACAAATAACAACCATTTTTAGTTGTAATTTCAATATTTTTTTATTTATTGTTTTATTTTTCACATATATACCATCATTATATTTGGTTTAATTTGGGGAATCTAACTGGACCCCCCAAGTCCTTATATAATAATATTTTTTTTGTCTTTTTATTGTTTGTGTCTTTTGGCTTTTTCTGATTTAATATATATATATATATATATATATAATTGATTTTAATTAAAAAAAATTGTAATTTCTCTTTTATTTATTTATATTATATTATAATTAATATGAATTATTAATAAATATATATTTTCTTTTATATCATTTATATTATATTAATTATTAATAAACATTTCATCCGTTTAGATTTTTTTGTTTATTTTTACTTTTTAACTTTTATTTAAAAATAAATAATTATTTATTAATATAAATTTTACTATTTTTTAGTTATAAATATAAACATTGCTATTTTGTTGGTTTTTGGTAGCTCATTTTATTTAAGTCAACAAATGTTGATGTATTCAAACAACTACGTCTAATGGGTTTTTCTCTTTTTATCTGTTATTTGTATTTCGGTTCTCTTTTCTACAACATAATTGGTAATTTGTTTCTTTAAAAAATACAATATAATTTGTTTCTTTAAAAATACAATATAATTTGTAAACACACTCTAAATCTACGATTTGGTATAGCTTATCAATATATTGTGAATACCAACTAAGGGGCCGTATATCAAACACTTACCCGGTAAGTGATTACCGGCAAAAATTAACACTATCATTTACTTACCGGGTAAGATTTTAGTCCATCAAAACAACATTGTATGCAACAATTTACCCGGTAAACACTTACCGTGGTAAGAGTCGTTTCCCTCACTTACCGGGTAAGACTATTGGTCTTTGTCTTGCTCTTACCGGATAAGATTCTTGATTCTTACCATATTCATCCGATAATGTAATGTGATTTGGTAAGCGCTTACTCGGGTAAGCATTTGGTAAACGGCCCATAAATCAACAAAACTAAATCAAAATCTACCACTTGTCAACACCTTAATACGAAATTTCTTAAGGTTGTCTTCATTGTATTCACGTTTTATACATATTTAATTGTGAATGTGTGTACACGTATATTACAAGAGAGAGGATATATATATATATATATATATATATTAGTTGACATTATGATTCAACTTCTACGAGTGTGATTGTCATGTGATGGTAAAATTGGTAAACCAAAATATTTACATCTCTAGGTTAAAACAATAAAAGACTCACGGGAGTGAAAATCTCGCATGATTCGCTTCCTTATTGAAATCCAAGAACCTCCGATGACCAGGTTAATGTTATCCCCCACCCCCATTTATTCTGGCGATATACGTAACAGATATTGTCGGTTCGTCTGCTGTAATGGGTTTGAATGAGGTTGTGATGAACTCCGATCTGTATCTCCGGCGCCGGACAAAAATAAGTGGATCATTTTGCATCATTATCTATTGATGAAGGTAAGTTTTGATGTATTTATTTACCAAACCAAGAATTCGTCATTGTTACCGTGGTCGACCTCCCTAACCTGCTTCATGAAAGGCAGTTAGCCTCCTTAACCTGCTTCTTAAACGGCGATCGGATTCCTTAACCTGTTTCATGAACGACAATCGACCTCTTTAACCTGCTTCATGCAAGGCGGTCAGCCTTCGTAACTTGTTTCATGAATGGCGATCGGCCTCCTTAACCTGCTTCATGAACGGCGGTCGACCTCCTTAATCTGCTCCACGAACGGTGAAATTAGTCACCGGATAATTTCTGAAAATTGCTCGAGTCTTTGGAGGAGTCTAAATTGGCACCAAATATTCTTGATGCAAATTAAGCGAAATTATTAGATGTTAATTATTTTATGTTTTACCGGGTGAAACTGCATTCAACATTCTAGGATCATTCAACAATTTGGTTGTGTTTGATGATGTTTTCTTTATGTTGTATTCATGTATGGTGGAAGAATTTATAAATGGAAATAACATCAACCAAATCTTGATAATAATCCCTGCATAATCGCAATACATGATTTAGGGGACGTGTACCTAATCACTTACCCGGTAAGCGCTTACCGGTGAAATTCAACACTATCGCTTATTTACCGAGTAAGATTTTGTAGTCCACGAAAACAATATCGTATGCAACAATTTACCCGGTAAGCACTAACCGTGGTAAGAGCTGTCACTCTCACTTATCGAGTAAGACTTTCGGTCCTTGTTTCGCTCTTATGGGGTAAGATTCTTGGTCCTTACCATATTCATCCGGTAAGTTCACGTAACTTGATAAGTACTTACCCGAGTAAGCATTCGGTAAACAACCCCTTAGAAAATATAATCAAATAAAAATAATAAAAAGTTTTAAAATTCATAACCACCCTTCTCGTTTTAAATTTGTAAAAAGAAGGAAAAAGACGAAATAATGTGATTGGTGGAGAGGAGTTTAAAGGGTTTGTTAGAATTGTTGGGTTCACAATTGAAACCACCCATAAACATACATACATATATGCATGGAATGATAAGAATCATTCATTATAATCATGAATTTATATTAGGAAACAAAATAAAATCAGATACTTATTAAACTAGATAAATGATTAATATTGGTTTGTATAATTTGTTAGAATAAGATCGTTTGTAAATTAAACATCCCCTATAGATATACACACATATATATATAGAGAGAGAGAGAGAGAGAAAGAAAGGGGTAATCTTTTGCAAACCCCTCAAAGTTACAAACAATGCAAACAAATCCTAGCCCTCGATTCACTTTTTTCTTCTTTTAGTATAAAGGGTAGTTACATCTTTTGAAATTTAATATCATTTTGAATTTTGTATTCCTTTAACAAGGATGCCGGTTGTTTAATAACATTAACTTCTTTTTTTCAATTTAAGTAATAATTGACTTGTGATTGTAATTGGTTATGATATTTTGTTATCTGTTATTCATAGAAAATATCCGATATTAATAATTCAAGATAAAATCAATAATTCAAATTGTGTTTAATGGTGATGAATTCGTATTTTCTGGAATGGTCGGTGAACAATTTGTAAGTGATGTTATTGTCGACATCAACGTGGAAGACGGTTTTAACCATGAATTAGATTCAGGTGACCTAGGTTTTGTTAATCCCTCTCATAGTAGAGATGATGCATCTCAGTCTGGTGTTTTTACCTGAAGCCGATGAAGCATATGGCAACCGGTGGTGAGTCCTCCGTGAATAGTCGTCGCTCCTCGATATCAGATGATGAAATCCCACAGCCAATGCGGAAATCCATAGTTTGCCATAACAAACGTCTGCTTCAAGACAATCCTGATGTGTCCGTTGAGGTTCGTGTTCTACGAAGCAAATTGGCTGATAAGAAGACACAACTGTATTCCGAACGCCAAACAACTCGTCTGTTGAGGGCCAATTATGAAGCTACATTGATTGTTATATGAACTACACTGATGCATATAAACTTCAATGTTTCATATAAAATCCAATGCTTCATATAAATTACAACGATTCATATTTGAAACATCGATGATTCATATAAACTTCCATGCTACATATATGAACTAACTCCCTCATCAATATCTAGTGCGTGCAGATATTTAACTACCCATATTCATTTATATCCGTACATCAGTGTAGCGAAAACATCACATATTCATAGGACTCAATTCATTGATACAAATGTCTTATAATTCTCATACGATGATATCATGATTTTAAAGATCTATTTGTGAAAACAATGAACTGTTTCATATTTAATAAACCATAAAATATTTTTAATAACAAAATCAAACACTCATGTATACATAGATATACATTAACTCTACATCATTGCTACTTGTCTATGTATTATCCATTACAGTTGCTACACTTCCGACATTATACCTAATTCCAATGAGGCATCATTCACAGAGGCATTTAGCTGGTTTGATATGCTTCCTTCTGTTAGTTTATTAATTCCAGTCTTTGTTTCACATGCATGGTATTCTATCAAATTAGGGGAACAAATGTCTGCATAAAGTTACAACCTACAGTATTATATTTATGTTTTTTTTACCTATTTGCATAACAAGCTGATTAAGTGACATAACCTTTTTTCGTGTAGTCACTCTTTTTCTTTTCTTTGTGACATCTGCATATGTGTTTAAAACATTAAATTTTCCCATAAGTAATCGATTTATAACAGATACATCCATTCTTTACTCTTATTGTTTCGTAACTATATTCACATATTCAGACTGTAAACGTGTATTGGAAATAATAAATTTATTTAAATTCACGTATTTATCAATTATATTTAACTTCATAATTTAAAAAAAAAAAAAAAAAAAGTGAATATGAATTTACAAGTTCAATACCTTGTTGTATATCACAGTTGGGTGTTCCCTCTTCCTTGAAGTTCTTTGAATCGGCTACATAATTTCCGTAAAAAAAATGTCCAGCATGAAACACTAATGTGTTACAACCAAAGCAACAAACAGAAGAACAATACATTTTTTTCCATCGTTCACAATGTTTCCTTTGCCATCTAAACAGACGAGGTTGTATGAAGTGTTTGTGAAACCGAAGAAGGTTGTTTATTATTCTATCCTTGTGCCTATCGAAGGCCTTGTTGACCGTGTTAGGGCGGGGGACAAAAACCGAGCAAAAATGCAAACAATATTGGCAAATCTGTATTTTTTAAACTTTAGGTAGAAATGTAAATTTTACCCATTAGGGAGGGTACCTGGGCCCTAACAAGGCAGGGATTCCTCGCGTTGATTGGTAACATGGCGGAGATGAGAGTTTATTCTCATACCTGAAGCTGGGTCAGGATTGCATTACCCGCCCCTAATCTGACCCCGATTAAACTTGTTTTTTGTTAAATATATGTATATAGTATGTATAAATAAATAAAATACATGTGTATATATATGTATGTAAACATTTAGTATTAATTGATAAATATATTTGATTTTCAATATTGGTAATTAGTATATAATGACGATTCCTTATAGTTTTAATTTTAAATTATATTTTTTTTTACTAAATGGGTACACGACGGGTTCTCCAAACCCGCTGGGGATTCCTTCCCCCGAACCCGTTAGGGAATACTCGAGGCAGGGTCGGGGATGGGGGGCTTAAAGAGGGGTTAGGAACAGTGGATGCATTACCTGTTTTGTTTCCATCCCTAACTCTAGAGATCAAAACTGAGATTTTTGACAAATTAGAGGGACCACAATTGAGGTTTACTCTAATTTTTATGATGGGATGAAACTTAAGAAATTAATGGGTAATAAAAAGTAATTTCTAAAATTTATTAAAAAAGATGTGTTATTATGAGTAGACGGTGGGTGTTATATGTTGGAAATTTTGTGAGTTGGAAGTTTGTCTTCCATCTTACATTGGTAGATTTTTTTTTTCTAAAAAAGCTTACAAGGCTTTCTCTAGAAATGAGTTTTGAACAAGTTGGTAGACTCATGGTAGGGGTCTTGAGTTGAAGACCCAACACACATGCGTGCGCGTGGCTGAGGGCGCGAGATTTGTGAAGGTGGCACGAGGAGGCGCACTTTACATTTTGTATGCCGCATCGGATCAGAAGGAGCCTTGCCCTGAGCTCCGAGTATCTTTTTGATACAAAGTCGAGAGGAGAAGGAAAATTAATAGTATTTAAAAAAAAATCGGATTTTGACTTAGTCTTTCCACGATTTTGAGATAATGCTTAGTGGAGAAAAATCCTCCACTGTAATCTCAATTTTTGGGGAGTTTTTCATGGGAAGTTGAAGGCTTCACCCAGTATATAAACTGGGTTGAAGCCAACTCTCGAACACACAGAAAAAAAATCTGATTTTCCTTCTACATTGCTGCTACCGAACGCTCTCTTTCTACTCTACCAATTTCTGCATCCACCGTGCTCTACTTCGTTTTTGATCGCTGTTCATTAACAAAAACTAAACTACATCAAATCCTGGGGCTTTGCGACTAGCAGACTCACAACGAGAAAAGAGTTATCGTATAAAACCTTAAAAGACAGATTTTACCGTGCAAATTACAATTCAAATCGACAGTTTAATCAGGTTGGTTTTATATTTATTGCATTGTATTTGATTTTCTGTTCAAAAAGTGAATAATTCTGTTGTACTCCTTTCTTTCATTGAATCTATCACGAATGATATATTCAATCTAAGTGAATTGACACTCTGTTTAGGTGTTGTAGGTTCTGAACACAAAAATATTTAATTTTGTCCGTTAAAAATTTAAAGATTTTTATAAAAATTAAAACTTTATTTATTTCATCCTTTTTACTCGAATTATTTTTGAACATTATAACCAACAAAAAAGGTTGGTGTGTTTATATAAAAAAGACAAGAGAATATAATCTTGATTTATTTAATTATATTTATTGCAATTTCAATAGACAATAAACATGGGGTTGCGTAGGAATATGGGGTTGCGTAGGGGTGTAGGGATCAGGGCTATACAATAGAAAATGATGCTCGTTGCTTTCCCATAAAATATGTATTTCTTTTTTGTTTTCATTTACTTACTATAATTATAATTATAAACTAAGATAAATACTTATCGATAAAATTTAACATTATTATTTACTTACCGTATAAAATTTTAGTCCACCAAAACGACATCGTATGCAACAATTTACTCGGTAAACGGTTACCGTGGTCAAAGTCGTCGTCCTCACTTACCGGGTAAGACTATTGATATTTGTTTCGCTAATACCAGGTAAGATTCTTGGTCTTATCATTTTCATCTTGTGAGGAAATGTTACTTGGTAAACACTTATCCGGATAAGCGTTTGGTAAACGGCCTCTAAACCTACTAATTTGTAAGAATTGCGAAACATGAAACTAATATCAATATTTTTTTTTAATTTTTTATGATATCTTTATATTTATATTTTTTTTTACATAAGAAAATTATTCATTTCTCAAAACCACATAAAATTGTTTTATAACATTGACTGAGACAAACAAAAATAAAACGAATAATTAAAATCAAGATGTATGTCGTTGCATTAATCCAAGAAAAAGATATCACCAAGACGGGCGAAGGGGATGTCGATCGAGAGGTTGCAAACGTCGTTTGAATTCTACATTTTGTTGAGTTTTAATAAGTCTACGACCGACGACACGATGTTTTGAATGGTAGGTAGAGTGCTCTCTGTAATGTCGGAGGCTTCGTCCTCCGCTTTTGGTGGTAATATACCAAATACAAGTAAAAGTTTATATTAAAATAAATATATTTTATTATTTTTAATAAAATTTTACCAATTTTTTATGATGGATTTTGGAGTACAACTTTTTTTAAAGTTTATATATATATATATAAAAGGGGGTTACATTATAAACCGTTCAATTCATGAAAACTATGTAAATCATTTTCGATCAATAGGAAAATTTTGTTTTTTTTTTTAATTTTAATAAGTAAGGGTATAATGGTCATTTGATTATAACTGATTAATATTGGAAGGTAATAATTACTCTTAATTATGAAAACATGATAATATATACATTTAATATAGAATATGGTAAATTAATTTTTCTTAATATAATTTTTTTACCATTAATAGTTTTTATTATTTTATTAAATTATACTTATTAAAATGTGAATTGTAAAAACACTACAATATCAAATCTGATTTCGTTTCATTGAAAAAATATATGTAGTTTGAGTAATGAAACGAATGTCAAGGTCAATAGTGACCATGAACACACTTTTACTGATGAATATAATTTATTAATATTTTGAAACGTTTTATGCATGAAAAAGTTTCACTTACGAAAATAAAGTATTCAGTTTTCAAAATGTTTTATTCAGTTTTCAAAATGTTTCATTCTTTATATGTTTCATTGTTTATTATGATATCTCTTGTTTTAAAATTAGTTTGATTAGAAATTATTAAGAGTCTAATCCTACTTTAATAACCGTTAATGAAATAGTTTCATATATCATTTACTACTATATGTCAAATGGTTCATCTTTCATTGTAGGTGACAAGAAGTCACGTGAGTTCATAACATAAATGGTGAAACAATTTCATTCATTTAATGAAATAAAATATTTTATTCAGTATTCAAAAGGTTTCACTATTTTTTGTTGATTAAAGTATGTTTTTATGTTTAATAATTTATTAGGATATACCTAGTTTCATTGCTCCTTACTTGGATCTATTTTTAATGTGGATGTTATTTTATTTATAGTATTTAGTCATAAAATGAAGATAATTTTTATCAAATATATAATTTGTCAGATTATTCTAACATTTTTGGTTAAAATCTTTGTAATGATAAAATGATATATAGAGATTTTAAAATAATGATTTTGTTACATTAATGTTAGGATATCTACGATCTTGTTATCTTGTTTACAAAATCATACAAATTAAAATTTTGATAATTTTGCCTTTTTTTAATTAAAAATTAAACTTTTATTTTTATTTTCTAATATAAACACATTTAATCTTGACCATTGATCAAGAAAATTGATGGATGAGATTGGTTTGTAAGGTTTTCATAAATAAAGGTGGTTTGCAAATTGATCGCTCCTATATATATAGGGGCCTAATCAAATGAGAACTGATTAGTTTGAGGTAACTGTGAAGTCCAATCTCAACCACAAATCAACGGATAAATTAAGAAATTAATAATTATGGTAGTTTGAGTTAAAATTATAATTAGAGAGCATATTAGATATTTTAAAAAAACTCCTCTCTCATCTCTCCGACCTCCAATCTCCGGCCTCCGGTGAAATCGGTATCACAGTATATCACAATGGGTATCACATTGTGTATCTTTGTTTTTTAGGTTTGAGTTGGTATCATAGTTGGTATCACAGTACATCACAATGGGTATTACATTGTGTATCTTTGTAATTACTTGGTACCTGCCGGATTAATGTTCACCGGAGGCCGAGATTGGAGGTTGGAGAGATGAGAGAGGAGTTTTTTAAAAATACATAAAATGTTCTCTAATTATAATTTTAACTCAAACTACCATAATTATTAATTTTCTAATTTATCCGTTAATTTGTGGTTAATATTGAATCTCACAGTTACCACAAACTAATCAGTTCTCCCTTAAATGAGCTTATATATATATATATATATATATATATATATATATATATACACACACACACTAGAAGGGTACTCGGGCTATGCAGTGAGATACATCTTGATT
>NW_020201238.1:20010-22838 GCF_001531365.2 Cynara cardunculus var. scolymus | reverse complement strand
TTATTATATTATTAAAAATCATAAATATGAAGTGAGTTATTTTTAAATATTATATTATATTTATTTTATAATTTACACTCTTATCTATCTATCTATACTATATATAAGCATGCAAAATAGTTATTGTTGAAATCCAAGAGATATAACTTACTATGCATCATATACCAGTTTTGAAACTAAACACCTCACTTACTTCCATGTTTCAAATATTAAAATCAAATTATGTTTAATTTTTATGTTACATTTTATACCCTTATAATTAGTTATTTAATTTACTTTATATCTATTTCTTTTTCATTTTTTATTTTACACCCTTATCATATTATCATACATAATCGTATATTAACTAAAATATATTTAAAAATACGTTTACACCCTTTTTGCTTTTAACAGATTAATTTAAAAAATTCATCAGAAAACATAACAAAATTACACTTCTATATCTTCGTTGTTGCCACTCGTGCAATCATTGTTTTGTATTCATTTTTCAGGAGCTTCTAATTAGGAAATTTCTAGAGGTTCCACCATTTTTCCAGAGTTTTCTCAAGTCTGGTTCGATTTCGGCCATGATCAGGTTCTCATTTTTAGCTTCTAGCATCTTCTTCTCAAGAATTATCCCGTATAGAATCAATGTTTGCATCTGTAAAACGCCAAATAGCTGAATCCAATGGCGTTTCTTTACAGGTTTTTGCCAACTTGTTGCTATTGGCGGGATCGGCGGGGACGTAGTTTGCTAGTCAACTGAGAAGGATTCCTACGTGTACAACCAATAACTCAATAAAAAAATTGCAGGTACACACAACAGGAAACGAGTTTGTTCTAATCAATGCAAATGAAGTTGGAAGAGTAAGTCAAAAAATTCTTTTTTAAATTCTCCAAAATCTCAACTGGGTTATCTTTGTTTGCCCTAATTCTCTTATCGGTTTTTCGTTTTCTTTTATCTAGATTTATGCCTTTGAATAACTTAATTTCAGTTATTGGTATCAAATTTTTTGTTTCAAAATGGAAAATTCAATCTTTTATGTGTTAGTTTATGTCAATGGCTTACACTATAATATAATAATTTATTTCTTTAACAATTAGAAGTGGCTATCACTCCATTTTGGTTTTGAGTTTATCCGTGTCTCAAATGTTACTATTTGATGTTCCTATATCATCCTTTGTTATCTTTCTTGGATAAAAACTCATTTTCTTATTTGTATTTTAATCATGTATAAATTCAAACCACACATTAAAAAATATCAAAAAAACACCTTTAATATTATTATAATCTTAGTAATAGTAAAATAATATATTTTTTATTACGATATTCTTTTTGTTATTAAAACACAATTATTATAATATATAATTAATTTTTATAATCAATAAATAATTATCATTTGTAGTCTGATTGTATACCTAAACTACCAATATCAAGTGTAGTTATCGAGATAATTTTGATGCACATATCTTTGATAATCTTGTAAGTTTTTCCTTTAAAATCTTTTTACCGATTAACATCCAAGTAAAAACATATCTTTATTAAATAGTTGTATTAATATTTTTTCTTTGTTACAACAAAATTTTACATTTGACTGCAAGATATTTCAGAAACAATGTTATTTCTGACAGGCTCTTGTCCATTTTGATGACATGGTGAGAAACCAATAAACTTTGCAGACATCAAAACTGACACCAATCGAGTCCCAAACAGGAAAACTCTTGGGGGTCTAAATTTTGATTATTTGCAGATTATCTAGAATAAGCGAGAGAGACAGGTTTTTGGGAAGAAAGCATAGAGAAATGATTTCAATTCGTTCAACATCATGCATGTTGGTCAATATGACATTATAAAGTCACACTATCTACACTTAATATTCACTATCAACTATATGTTTTCAAGACAATATATGTCAACGAGGCTAATCCATTTTTTTGTAGATGCAATAAATTGCTTAAAATCACAAAGTAATTTCAATATTCAATACATCATGTTCTTTTACATAGTTCTATTTCGATAAGTTCGCCTTATAGTTTTTTCTTGTTTGAAAAGTATAATACTATAGTATTTTTAATGTTTCTTTCAAATATGGATGAAGATTGAAGTTGTCAAAACAAAGTCCTCAAATTCATTTGAGATTTAAAGATGAACTATTTCTTAAAAAAAATCCCTATTTGATGGATGATTTTTATAGGATTCAACTTTCGTATTTCTCATTTAGTTATCAAAATGTTATTTTACTTGCAAATAATGTCATAATTTAAACGGTAGAACATTTTATAAATAATTAACTAATTTTTTATTTATAAGAAAGTTTTATATTTAGCTGTATTGTAGCAGGTACAAAACTAGTATATATATATACACAAAGGCCCATCCCCTTTCGTTCCTGACGACAAAAAATCCTTCCCCCCTTCATTCCTGGCGACAAAAAACCCACCCCCTCACCTGGTCCGATCTGCTTCCCGCCACCACCAGCAACCCCCTTTCTCTTCACCATCAATTACGTTTCAGATCCAGTGATTCCATCCCCTTACACCATTGATCAAAACCCCTTTCCTCCATCTGTTCCCACCATGATCCCTACCACTTGTGGCAGTGAACTCCATCTCCAACAAATCGTGAGTTCTCACCTCCCCTAATCCTAATCCTAGATACTAACCAACCCAAGAGCACCATGGTCTAAGGTGCAGTTTTTATAACGTGATATTTAACTTTTCTTACCTTTTTAATAGCTTGTTAGTTTTTAATATATAAGTATATAATCGACTTTAAACTATTTAATATAATTGACTCGTCAAGTAATAGTAGAAAACATGTTATATATATATATATATATATATATATA
>NW_020201238.1:15894-19585 GCF_001531365.2 Cynara cardunculus var. scolymus | reverse complement strand
TATATATATATATATATATATATACACAAACATATATACATTGATTGTATACACAAAGGGGGCATGGAGTTCGGTAACAAGTCTTTTTGCCCACTAATCACGTGAATATAAATATCATTATCTTTATTTAATATAAATTTCTTTAAATTGAATTTTTTATTCTCTCTACTCACAAAATAATGATGTGCTTTCACGTGATCCATGGACGGGGAACTTGGGGACATCTGTTTTGCGTTGGACTTTGTATGCTTGCTACCTGAAAGAGATGCAGTTCCTTTCAATCTTCCTTAGATGAAAGAACAAACTAAGGCCTCGTATGCAAAAACTATAACCAATTTGGGAATTATAATAAAAAAATTGGTGTCTACAAGTCTGATCTAAAATTAAGCCAAGTTACAGAAAGTATGACAAAGAGGGGTAAGCAAGTAAGATGAACAATACCTTTCTAGTAACAACTTTGGCTTGAAACATCCGGCCCTTTAACCCTGCGGTTAAGGAGGTAAGTATTCTTGTAGAATGAATGAGTCGGAGGTCTGAATTCGACTCCAGGCTGTCCCTCATACACACAATTACCTCTTGTAATGGCCGCATGATGGTGGCACTCCAGGGATGATGTGATTTACCTCCTCATAATGGCCGTGAGACCAGTATGATGATGCACTTCAGAGGATGACATCATACCATTTTGCAGAACTACTTCTTGAAACAAAACACTTGGTTTTCTTCCTTCAGGCCATTTCTCTACCAATAATCCTGGCAAGAACAGTTGCCTCCCTGAAAATGGTGAAATCTGCTGCCATCCCTCACTATAATCTCCCTCTGAAACACCTTTGATGTAATTTTGGTCATCTCATGACAATCCCCACAAACCCTTAAGTTCTTCACTATGCGAATGCAAGTTCCTGCCTCGGTTATCAACAAACCAAAAGCAATTGCCAACCTCTCACTGTGCTCTTTGATTGAGTTAATCTTTTCTTCCTCCTCTAAATCATGCAAAACCGATGAAATATTTGGCAAATAGCCAGCCTCTACAATCTTGGTGTTCATCCTATCGACCATCTTGTAAATTTCTGAAGTCCTTTCATGTTCTCTATCTCCTGCAACAAATTGATGAATCTTTCCCTGTGCTTCAATCAAACTCCATCCTGGAACCTTTCTTGAATTTAAACCTCGAGTTGTTAACACCTCTTCCCATTTACATGACTTAGCAAAAATGCTAGATAACTGTACATAATTTCCATGGTGATTTGGGTCTAACTGGATTAGTTTTTTACCAGTTCCTTCACCAAATTCTACTAATCCATGTGTCCTGCAAGCAGCAACAATGGTTACCCACAAAACAGGATCTGGTGGAATTGGCATCTTTTCAACCAATTCAATGGCATCAGCTATCAAACCTGCACGACCTAGAAGATCAACCATGCAACCGTAATGCTCCATTTCAGGATCAATGTTGTATTTTTGGGACATTAGCTTGAAATAATGACGACCCTGATCAACTAAACCTGCTCGGCTACATGCATTTAGGACGCCAATAAAGGTCACATTTTCAGGAGTACGTCCTTCAATCAGGAACTTCTCAAAATGTTCAATGGCTTCCATGGCTAGTCCATATGTGGCAAATCCACAAATCATGACATTCCATGATGAAATATCTTTTTGGGGCATTTTATCGAACAATTGGCGAGCTTTATCGATGTTCCCACATTTAGCATACATGTCAACTAGGGCATTCCAAATGTGGACGGTCTTGGGGCAATCGAATGAATCTATGATTGAATGAATCAGTATACCCTTTTCAATCAACCCCAATTGAGCGCATGCTGAAAGAACCATCACCAGAATGGCTTCGTTGGGTAACAATCCAAGATCCCTCATTCGTTTAAAACAGTCAAACCCTTGTTCCAAATATCCGTTCTGCACGTAACCTGTTATCAATGAGCTCCACGATATAATATCTTTCTCAGGCATTTCATCGAACATCTTCTCTAAATCATCTATCTGGCCCATTCTTGCATACCCCGCCATCATGACGTTCCATGTGACCAGATCTCGACACCCTGGACTCTCATTAAACACCTCTTTCGCACATTTACTCTCACAAGAAGCAAAATACAAGTGAATTAGAGCATTTCGAGAATACACATTATTGTAAAATCCAAGCTTTACAACATGAGCTTGGACCTGCGTTCCTTCAACGATTCCCTTAAAATTACCACAAGCTTGAAGCAGAAAAGGAAACGTATAGTTGTTAGGCCGAAAATAGGTATTTTTGAACATAAACGAGTAGAGGGACATCGCTTCGTGAGGGGATTTGCTCTTGGCGAAGCATCGGATTAGGTTATTGATAGCAAAAAGAGATGGGTTTTGAGTTGAATGAAGAATGGAAAGAGAATACTGAAATGGGATTGATCGGGACTGAGCTAAGGCGGCAAGGAGTTGGCCAGTGAGATGGCTGTCGCCGCCATTACCGGCAGCGATGAGGCGGGCATGTGCTTGTTTAATTTGGTGGAGGGAAGGGTTTGGCTGGAAAATGGGAGTTACAGCCGTTGAATAAAGCTTGAAGAGGGAACTGCTGATGAACATAAAAACGTTGAAACCGATGAACTCTTGTAAACCGATCAGCTCTTGTATCAAGATAACAAATCAAAGTGAATTTATCAAGTGATATATAGTTGATACGCCATTGAAGCACACCAAAAATTAATCTAAGGTTAATGAAAACCTTCCGCTTGAAAGGAATTTTGCCTCGGCTATCAAAAATTAAAATCTACTAGAATGGTACGAATTGAGACACATTTTGATTTCGGTATTCCATTTTATTCCTTTTTTACATCGATATAATACGGTTTTATATTGTTTTAAGAAAACGATAATGTTTTTATCTTAAATAAAATATAAATTTGAAAATATCATAAATTTTAAAAAAATATATCGATATCAGTATCAAATTAATTTTTTTTAAAGATTTTTGTGTCTTGGTGTAATTTTCTTAATTCAATTTTTTTTAATTATAATTTAATTTAGGTTTAGTAAGAAACAAATTTAATTTAGGTTTAATAATATAATTTTTTATAAAAATAATAACTAAGTATTCTGTTAGAACTTAATGATTATCCTAATTATATTTTAGAGTTTTTATATTTAAAATAAGATGTTTATCTAATATTTGATTGTGTTTATCCGCAGTTAGTTACACGAATTTAAATACGGAACTTTAATAAGTTGTACTTATACACAATTTACTTGTAATTTTGAATTTTAAGTAATATGCATTAATAAACAATATTTCGTGCATAAAAAATGGTTTTTAAGAGTTTTTGTCAAATGTTTTATAATATAGTATAGATATACAAAATTACATTTAAAACACACATTTATGTTATTAAAATATTGCATGCATGTGTATACAATACAATACTATTTCACACCATCTCTGCTACCTGATAGGCATAAGAAAGGGCCTCGATCCGTCGGAGACGGAGAATCCCCGTTACACCGGGGATGGGGAAAGAGATACCCGTTTGTTTGAAGTCGGGGATGGGACGGGAACAGGTACGACACTCCCATCCAATATACGTTTTATATATATATATATATATATATATATATATATATATATATATATAGGGGCTTAATCAAATGAAAACTGAGTTGTTTGTGATAACTGTGAGATCCAATCTCAACCACA
>NW_020201238.1:0-14959 GCF_001531365.2 Cynara cardunculus var. scolymus | reverse complement strand
ATCAATATTTTATTTTTGGAATGCAAATCAATATTAATTATTTTATTTGAAACGGTTGCATTTTAAAAATTAAAATTTAATTTTAAATTAAGAATTGACTAACATACCCTTTTAATTTGATTTTAATTGTATAATTAATATATTAAAATGATTGGTTGAGATTGGTTCTCACAGTTACCACAAACAATTCAATTCTCCTTTGAATAGGCCCATATATATATATATATATATATATATATATATATATATATATATAATCTATTTCAACTAAATCAGTAATTCATAATTTCTTATTTCCTAACTAGTTTTATAATCTAAAATTGTTATCTTTTGGATGTAAGTATGTAATATTTAGATGTCAAGTCAAAATACAATTATTTGATGTCTTTTGGATATTACTCGATATGTTTTGGTACGTGTGATGTTAAGATTTTTGGATTAAATTAAATTTCTTTTGGTTTTAGGTTATTAATTATTTATATGATGTTGTGATTTTTTTTGTATTAAATTAAATTCCCTTTGATTTTAGGTTTATCAGAAATATGCGAGATTTAAACATGTATCGTCTCTCACAAATTTGATAAAATATCTTACATAAATCGGAAGAAAGATCCCTGTTGGGGGATATCCGGTCCTCGTTGGGGATGGGGATGAGGATGAGAATGTGATCATATTCCCCGACAGGGACGGAGGCATGGCAACGGGGCGGGGATGAGGCGGATTTTGTAATCCCCGGCCCCGGTCCCCGGCGGGTACGGGGATTATCATCTCGTCCCCGGTCAAATTCTAGCAATCCTCGGTCAAAACCCGGTAAACCCGGTCAATCCCCGGTAAAAAAATATGCTTTAGTTTGATTATACCGGGGATCCCCGGCCCCGACTCCGGCCCCGTTTTGAGTAACATTCCCCGTCCCCGGCCCCGTCCCCGGTTTAAGTCTACCGGGGATCCCCGGCCCTGGGACCCGTTTTAGCGGGGAATCCCCGTCCCCGTTCGGATCGGGTGAACCGGGTTCTCTACCGGGTCGGGGCAAATCACCATCCCTAGATGGAGATGAGGAATCGAGGATGGGGATGAGATTAAGATCCCCGCCCCATTACCATATGCCTAATTTTGGAGAAAGTTTTGGAGGGAACCCGCTAGAA
This sequence comes from Cynara cardunculus var. scolymus, assembly GCF_001531365.2. Taxonomy (NCBI): domain Eukaryota; kingdom Viridiplantae; phylum Streptophyta; class Magnoliopsida; order Asterales; family Asteraceae; genus Cynara; species Cynara cardunculus. Next base: position 13,817 of record NW_020201238.1, on the reverse strand, counting down.
CAAAATTTGCACAAGATTTTCCATTTTCTTCATTTTGAAGAATCTACTGGAGATGCTTTAAGGGTTGGTTTGGCGAATTAGTGTATAAGATAAGCCAGTTTCCAACAAATTCTTCAAAATAAAGAAAAACTGAAATTTTTATTTTTATATTGTTTAAACAGATTTTTTATTTTGTTAGTATTTTAAAATAGACACAACTCTAAATATATACAATTCTCTAACACTCTAACTCTATGGTGAGGATAAATAAATGTTATTTAAAATTTTCCATCAATGAAATTGATCTATTAGTTTTCTTTATATAAAGCTCTGTATTGGGATGATAACTTTATAGAATGTTTTAATATTATAGTTGATGTTGAAATTCATTTAATGCAAGCTTTTAAGAGATTTTGACTTCTGGTTTCTATTTTAAAGAAATTTTATAAAATCTATTGGAGATTCTCTAAGTCGGTATGACGACTCAATTTTAACATAAGAGGCATAACCGCCAAAAAAACCTGATAAATAATTTCTAGAGCTCATTAAAAACTAACAAAGTAACTTTGTTTTAAAGATAACTTAACAACTAATGTGTCGAAACCCTTTTAATAACTCAAAAAACAAGCTACTTATAAGCTAGTTTGGGCTTATATCAAAATCACCCATTGCTAAACAAATCTCCCATTAAACCATTTTTAGTAGGGACACTGAAACTTACATAAAAATACTAAATTTGACACCAAATCTTACATTAAATCTGGTGTAACGAATATTACACATGTAATATGCATCATCCATCATCCATCATCCATCATCCATCATGCATTGATAAGAATAGGGATTATAAATCCATGAATCATCCATCATTCATGCATTGAAGTATTGGGTTCGGGAATACTCTTCTAAACTTTTAATTGATTAAACCTTTTTCTTCCAAAGTTCTCCATGCTTAGATGAACATATTTGTACATCATTTTCAGTAACATCTGCTGTACCTGATTTTCACCCAAACCCTGAAGAAATCTCACCTCGAAATCATGAAGGTCAGGCCTCTCTACCAACCCCGAAACCCTATCGGGTTGAACCCCACTCCAGCGGAACCCATCCGGTGCTCTCCTCTACCATTTTTAATGCCCATAAAATATTTCAAATTAATTTATATTAATTTTCTTTCGTACCCTTGTATTTATTAGTTGTTTACAAATTCAACCCACGTAAGTTATGTTTGGCAAAACAACTAATAAATTAACTGTTAAATGATAAATTAATTATATTCAAATGAGAAGATATTCAATTTTTTTATAGATTATCAAAACACTATTTAAAATAATTTTTTAAAGTAGCTTGTAATAGAAGTTATGTTTTAACAAATCAGTTTTGTTTTTCATATAAGATTGAGATATAAACTAAAGGATCTTTGGCTTAGCGATATATGAATCATTGGCCTCCTATGAGGTCAATGATTCAAACTTCATTAAAGGTGAAGAGGGTGTGCAAGTTTATTTGTTCTATTTGGTATATATAAATATTATATACTTAAAAAAAGGAAAAAGATTGAGATATAAGTTAAGTTGGGTTGTAACTTTGAGCATAGGGCTGTTCGGTTCGTTTTATGTTAAAACCTGTCTAGATATAGTTGTCTGTATATTAACAGATACATTGTTGTTCGGTTGTTATGATGAATAACAGTCTAAATGTCAGAAAATGACCATTTTACCCCAGTCTTTATTTTTGTCTGAATAAAACAATAGTTTGATAAAAATGTTAGAACAAATGACTTTTTGTTTGTAAATTTTTGTGGATCAAACCCACTGTTTTCTGAGTCTGAAAAGACTAGAAAAAAACCCTCTATTGTTGTTAAGTCTGGTTCTAGCTCGTTGCTCTTAAACTTGCTCTCATCACCACCTCCAACAACACCATCATCCACAGTCTGATTGCGTGAAAGAAATGGATCGACAAAAAGTTTGGAGCAAACCCAGTTCAAAATCTAAGAGATGGAGAGAAAGCTCGAGAGAGATCGAGAGATGGAAAGGAGGAGCAAGGAGCTACAAAAACCATCATCTTCTTCAAGGAGGCACACCTAAGGAAGGAGAAGGGAGGCAGTGTGAATCGTAAGAGTAAGAAAGGAAAAATGAGGGCCGAATGCAAACCACACCCTTTTATCAGCTGACCGAATAAGCCATCATCTGTTTCATTAAGCCACAACCGAACAACCTTACATGGCTTACCGAATAAGTCATACATCCCATACAGCTTATTAAGCTGCTACCGAACGGCCCCTAAATCTTGGACGGCAAATCAACTATGTGAAAGGAATAAACAATGAACAAGGGTACTTATAACACAATGATGTCCATAAATGTTGGAAACTGTTGTTGACATGTGCAGATGAGATGAATCCAGTTTTTATTTAAATTGGTTGGATGTTTCAAACTTATAGAGAAGATAAATCTTTTCAGTTGAATTTTTCGAGAATCTATTTTATACCAGTCCCAGATATATAAGTAGTATGGCATGTAATCAAGATTTCTGGCAGGGGGAGGAGAACAGGAAAAACCACCATTTCTAAAAGCTTGGAAGAAAATGGAACCTCTCAACTTCAATATCAGCAGAAGTAATAGATTCAGAAGGAAACCCATAAACACTCACAGATCTAAGCAACTCCTCTCCATTTCCCTCCTTGCTCTCTTCTTCTTACTTCTCTTTTTCTTCTCCGACAACTACACCATCAACTCTCTCTTCTTCCGCAATTCCCTAAAAACCACTCAATGTCTCACACTCCAAACCCTAAAAGCAGAGAAATTCCTTTGGTACGCACCACACAGTGGATTCAGCAACCAGCTGTCCGAATTCAAGAATGCCGTCTTAATGTCGGCCATACTTAACCGGACACTAATTGTTCCTCCTATTCTGGATCACCATGCGGTTGTTCTTGGAAGTTGTCCAAAATTTAGGGTTTCTGATCCGAATGAGCTCCGGTTTGCTGTGTGGAATCATGCGATTGAGCTGATCCAAGGTCACAGGTGAGTGAGTTTAAGGTTTTCTTTTTAGTTGTTCAGAATTGTCAAGGTCTTTATTGATTTATTGGTTTGATTGTTTATGAACACAATAAGTCTTGATATATTTGATTTTGCCTTTTCGTCTGTCATTAGTAAAAGCTACATGATTGCTTACAGTTATGTGTGATGAATTACTAACAATTGGTTTTCACTATCTGATTTTATAATCGTTCATTAATTTCATAGTCATTAAGTCGATCCTTAGAACACATTTGGTTCTTAGGTCATGTGATTTATGTCATAAGCTTCAATATATGACATCTCTGATTTTGGATTATATTGCTAAACTTGATTGCAGATATGTATCAGTGGCAGATGTAATTGATCTTTCAGCATTGGTTTCCCATTCAGCAGTTCGAGTTATAGACTTGCGTCATTTTGTACCTTTGTTTTGTGATATCGATGTCGACTATKTTTGTTTTAAAGATTCAAAGATGGATGATTCTTTGTTGGAAAAATTAAGGCAATGTGGATCTCTACTATCTGGGTACAATAGTGATACAAATGATTGTGTATATGCCGTTGAAGAAGATTGCAGGACAACTGTTTGGACATTCCAAAAAGATGGTGAAAATGGGGAATTGGATTCTTTCCAACCAGATGAGCAACTCAAAAAGAAAAAGAAGATTTCATTTGTTAGACRAAGGAAAGATGTATATGATACCCTGGGTCCTCGTTCAAGAGCTGACTTAGCCACTGTATTGTCATTTGGTACACTTTTTACGAGCCCATATAAGGGCTCCGAGTCATACATCGATATTCATGAAGCTCCAAGGGATAAAAAGATACAATCTTTGATTAAGGAGATTGAGTTTCTTCCATTTGTRCCTGAGATTATGGATGCAGGAAAAGGATATGCTCTTCACACTSTTAAGTCACCTTTCCTCTGTGCACAACTTAGACTATTAGATGGGCAGTTCAAGAACCACTGGAGGGGTACTTTCCAGGCGYTAAAACAGAAACTAGATCCTCTAAGGCAAAAGGAGAGTTTGCSTATTCATATTTTTGTAATGACAGATTTGCCGATGAGTAACTGGAGTGGAACTTATTTGGGGGAGCTAGCAAATGAGCCAGATTCTATTAAGCTGTTTCTTCTGTCAGAGGAAGATGAATTGATTCAGAAAACTGCCAAGAAAGTTGTAGATGCAAGCAATGGTTGGAAGTTTGGAGCTTCTTATAATGAAGGGGTTAAGAAAGATTGTCAAAAGCATCATAGGTTTCCTGATATTCTCTTACATGTTGAAGAAACTGTTTGTAGCTGTGCTTCTCTTGGTTTTGTTGGTACTGCTGGCTCTACCATTGCAGATAGCATAGAAATGATGAGAAAAAAGGAAATATGTTCCCACTGAAACTTGACTCTATGTATGTCCTTGCATTTGATCAATGGAGATCACAATCCAGTTCCACACACAGCCTTTGAGAAAAATAAAAAATCTTTACTTCTGGGATGCAAAAGCATGAATAGGGCACATTTCAAATGTTGGATGGCTGTGGAAGAGCTGAGGATCTATGAGATTTGAACTCTCAACAAAGTATGTCCTCCGCAATCAAATCATGCTTGAAATGTATTTTTAACCTTTGGTCGATGAAAATGATCTGAATTTATACATCAATAGGATTTGAATCATATGTATTTGAAAGCTAAACTTCTCCATGTTCATGATGACAACCTGAACTTGATAGATCAATGAGAAAGAAAGGAAACCAATGATGGTTGATGTTAAAAAGCCTGCGTTTTCCTTGCTAATTTGCATATCATTTACCCTTTAGCACCTTGGCCACATTGTTCGACAGTCTTGGTCCATTATTGATCATTCTGCATTCAAAATTTTATCATCAAGCTTTCTTTGTATGCCTTTTTGATTAAACATGTAGGATGCTTCTCCGTAAAATTATTTCGAGTTTTTCTTCATATGTAGTTGAGATTTTGAATGTGGGAAAATAGTATGCCCTTCACACATTAGCTTACCTTTTCTGTGCGAGTATTTAGACTTTTAACCTTTTAAAAAGCAGTTAAAGAAACATAAGGAAGTTGTCAAGGCCTAAGACAGAAACTGGAATCTTTGAGGCAGAAGGGGTGTATACCACCAGCTCATTGTAATGACCAGTTTGCCCATGAGTAATTCAGTTGGCACTTGTTTGGGGGATCTATCAAAAAATTATAGAGCTGCATTTGCTATTAGTGGATGATGATCTGCATCAAGTTAGGATGCACAGCAAGATGTAGATTAGATATTTGAGGTCCAAAACCGAAAAAGGAAAAAGAAAAGAATAAGCTAAGGCCTAGGGGTCCAAGTCCATACTGTAGTATCCGAATATCGTTCTAGAGCAAATGACACCGCAAACAACTTAATATAGTCCCTTGTGAACTCTCAAAGGGGGTCTTTGGTATATTAAGAGCAGCAGCATTGTTGAACAACCTATAGAGAGGAGGTAATGCAAAAAGTAAAGGATAAAGAGATGCACAAAAGGACCAAGGACTAGGCCCTCAAGGACAGGTCCCAGGCATGGGTCCGTCCTAGGTTTCAGACCAAGGACTGATCCGGAAAAGGACTAGATAAGGACCAATATCCGGATAAGGAGCGGTCAAAGACCGATAGATGAAGGTCCGGACGTGCGGACTTCTTTCCATGGAAGCAACAGTGGACTTAAAAAACAAATCGGGCCTGGCCAGAACCAGTTAGGACCGCCGGGTCTAGATTGGTCCTTGTTTCCAGATCATGGACTGGACCAGTCTTTCGAAGGACTAGGTTTTCTCTTTTCTGGTTTGGAGGACCAGGCCCGAGGACTGGTTAGACCAGTCCTTGTTCATCTCCAGTAAAAGACTTTTAGCACTTCACTTATACATTGTCGCTCTAATTAGGTTGCCTACTCTCTCGCCAGAGGCCAAATGGAGAGCAAAAGACATTTGCATTTGTCGTGTTTCAGGTGGATTCGGATTCAATTTAGCAGGACGAGGTCTAGAATCAACTGTTCGAGAAAAACTGCAAAAAAAGATATACAGCATTGCCTGGTCTGAGATTTGAATTGCCGTGAATGATGAGATCTAGGAGACTGTAGAAATCTTCCAAGATCTCATGATACAACAATTCAGGATTCGTTTTTTGTATTGCTACTTCTATCTCTTTAAAATTACAACAATCGGCTTTTTGCCATTTAGATCTTCTCCAATGTCTGACTTAAAACTGCTATGTTCCTAGACAATGCTGTGTCTCCAGTCTCAGGCTCAGGCTCTCGACAGCAAGTCTCTTGAAAATGCAGTTACATTGTGAATGCCTCTTTGGATCTTTAGAACTATTAATGTTTTTTTAAAGGTTAGACCTTTTTTTTTTTAATTAAGAGAGACTCGGTAAATCACATTTGATGGTTGGAATTAAATTGGTTTAAGGCTATGACCCTATGGCATTTGCATAAATTTTTAGGAGAAACAATCAATTATATTCATATAATTGTTGTATCTTGTGTGATATTTATCTATTATAGTACATATATATGGTGATTACTGCTGAAAATTTACTACACTTGTGTTTCTTAAAGCATGATCTTGGGATCTCCTTTTTAGTCTCTTTACACATCCTTGGTCACTCTCTACAGAGAGTAACCTGGAAGCGGGTGATGATCTTTTCGCACAGACTAATTTTTCAAGAATAACGTGTCGAGGTATGAATAATGCCTTCATAATATAATCAATAAGATCAAGTTACACATGAATAAAATTTTAATGGATCGATATCTATTTTGATTTATACAAGCTTGATTCATGTGCATGTTAAAATTTGATAAGGTGATTCACGTTCTCTTCGTTGACCTTAATTCCTATTCCGCAAACCTGAAAACTGGAACAAGTAGGGAGGGACTTTGATCTTTTGACCAATTTTTCGATGTAGGAAATTAGGAATTAGTAAAGGTGCTATTAAGGAACATGAGTTAATGAGTAGAGAAAGTACAGTTTATGAGTGTCAAAACATCCAAATGATTAAACCACAAGGGTGGTGCCTGATTGGTTTGAGCTTGGCTCCAAAGGTCAAAAGTGCCTGGAGGTCCCACGTTCAAATCCAAGAAGGAACAAAAATCCCCTTGTGGCCATGGAGGTTCAAATGCAGTGACTCCGGGCTACCAGCAAAGCAGGTGGTCGCCCTGGGATTAGTCGGCTCGCATAGCAGGTTGGATATCCAGGTTAATAAAAAAAACGTCCAAATGATTATTCATTTCTTTGTAATTATAGATTGGTATACATATATTTCTGTTTTCGCATTTCTATTGTGAGAATATGTGGAACCTCCAGATTTACTCTCCAAAAGAGCCATTGAGGAGAGAAGGGAGTTTCCATCATATATAGGAGAGAAATGGTCCAAGTCTAGCTGATGTGGGACGCCAACATCTCTAAAGCCATTTTACTGCAATTCACTTGGTAACTAGCGACCATAAGTTTCTTTTTTCTCTAAAAATGCCTACTTTTTTGCTTCTCTAAAAGTATATTTCTTCGTTTTGATAAAAGTTATAATGTTTGAATTAATATATCTTATTAAGAACACATTTTGTTATCTATCAGGTTGGCTTTTTAATTTACAACAGACCTTTTATCTATTGTTGCATGCCCTTTTCATTTGTCATTAATCCCAATTCCATGCAACGTATATACAGCTTCCTGCATTTGCAAAATTTTTTCTATCCGCTTGCACCAAGACACATGAAGTGAAAGACTCCCAAAGTGTTGTGTGGACATGGATGTCACATAAAACCTTACCAAATCCTAGCAAGATTCCATGATTTGAAAACTTCTCCCCGCCTGGTTCTGTGATTTCTCAACCACTCATGACCTTCCTTATGATTATTTTGTTCTTCTTGAAAACCTCATGGATCCAGCTTGTGCTCCCATCTCACATGATGCCCAACCACTACATTTTGACAACTCTATTTTCTTGATAATGTAACCCCCTACCACTTATTCTTTATACTAGAACTTGAAATGGTTTAGTTAAATGTTCTTTGAAACAGTTTTATGTCTGCATCAATTTTTCAATTTTTGCAGGCAAATCTGATGAAGCTTGTGTCTAGGATCAAGAAAATCCAAGATGAATTACTGTCTCTGAAAGAGCAATGCTGCGAATTACTCTGCTCCAAGCAGGTTAAACAAAAATTCTAATTTAACTCTGTTCTCTTTTGCTGAAACCAATCTGAGTTTATGGTTTGTTAAAATAGCAAAATTATCGTCCAACAAGGCCAGTTCATAGAGTAATGAAAATAATGCCATTAGTATATAAAATAAATCGATACTTACAGTTGGCTTTAAGCAATTAGAAGAATGAATTCCAAAGAAGGGGCATGAAATTCTTGATGAGTAAGGCTTCAGGATTGTTTAGACTGTATGTGGTTTTGAGGGTTCTCATTAATACACTGTTGCTTCTCTTTACACACTGGGTTTAGTAGAATTAGAAATCTAGCCGTTCACTGATAATTTTATGCTCCAGGCTCGTCAGCAGTGTATCATTGTTTTCATATTTTCAAGCAATGAAAATAGAAGATAATTGTTTGCTCATAGAATAGGCCATGGTTAAGACTTTAGAGGTTGATAATTGATCTTAGAAAAGCGTTGCGACCTAAATTGGTTTATTTTGCTGATGTATGTATAATGTCAAGAAAAACTCCATTTCTGAAGCATAACTGACATTGGTAGTTTGAGTGTTTGGTAAGTTGTGCCAACAAGTGAAAAGAGGGGTATGCATGGTTGCTTACTAAAATACCCCGAACAATAACTTCAATGGTTTGTGTATCATTATTCTGCAGATGAATAGGAAGAATTATAAGACGCGGGTTAATTTCCAGTCTTTTTTGGTAAGGGTTAATTTTGGTCTTATTATATATTGTTTGTGATATGTGTGCTAAAACAATGTATATATGTCCATGTTCTAGTGTTGTTACAATAAAGGGAGCTTTTATCGCCAAAAGTATCTCCAAGAAGCATCCTTTAGTGCAGAAAACAAAAGATATAGAAGTCATGTCATTGGTCAATGAGTCTTAAATTCTTGACTATGCCTTGAATGTGAATGTGGAACATTAGATAGGTACATCTTGGGTTAAAATCCTACAATTATTATCAACTATTTAGAGGCAATGCCTACTAGATGGAAAGCCTAATGTTTGCCTGGTTACATGGAGCATTATGCTGCATGTACCTTGTGGTCTAGCTGGATCAAAGGCGCTAGATACCGTGGTTATTCAAAAAGAAAGTTAGGTATATCTTATAGAGGATAGTCTTCATAGCAAGACTTGAGTTATATTCCTTCTAATGGCTTTAAATATTATCATATTAAGTCTTTTAGAACAGTAAACCATACCAAAAGAACCCGGTATATCCCACCTGAAGGTGGGATCTGGGGGTAAGATGCATGCAGACCTGATTTAAAGCCATGGGGAACCATGATGGTAGCCAATCTCTAGGTCATCCATATGATGACATGTATTAAGGGTATGTCACCACTTCAAACATAGAAAGTCATAAAGGGGCGTTGAACGTAATTCGTCATGGAAATGAGTATTGATTATTTTTGTTCTCTGTTCGATTGCAATCTGTACAAAAGCAGAATCATTTTTGATTTTACTACATTAGAAGTTTAAGATATGCACTATTTTGGGTTATTGTAGTTTTTGGACTTGATATGTATTACACCATTACTTGATTGATAATTTGTGTTGTTTGGAATTGATGTGTTGTGTTATTTGAAATTTGATGGCCATTTATGGTTTATCTAAAATGCAAAGGATGTGTTGCATGTAGAATGTATGATACGTAGTTGGTTGAACTATATTAAGCATGCATAGTGGATCAGTGGTTTACATTTTACTTAGAAACAACCAAATAGATAACACACAACCAACAGTGGGCACATAATTACATATTTACAATTTATTCACCTGCTCACGTTTTTAATATGCAATATGCACCCAAAAAGCATGCCATACATGTTGCATGTGTGAACTTTTTCTTTAAATAGTTTTTATTGCTAAAATCAAGTAGCACAACTTCATGGTTTGGTTTGGGACTGAACCGCCTTTCAGGTTTTGGTTTCCCAGACTCGTTGGGGAGAGATGGAAAGTTAGAAGTCGTTGGTTTATTAAAAAGAGAAGATTGAAATAAGAACATAGTTGTATCTATCAAGTGTCAGTGGTTGTGATTTCCAAGTGGTGCTTATAGATTTTGCACCATTTGCCAGCAAACAACCTAATATATTATATCCCATGACTTACCTGCAAAAAACAGTAATGGTAGAATTTCAGTTGGATTGAGGTGTTTCTGCAATTTGACTCTAACCAACTAATGCTGTGTGGCTTGAACTATTTTGCTCCAGATAATGCATCACGGGATTGTGGACTGGACAGGTGAGAGTGAGGTAGGTGGATGAAAGGATTGTGGAAGGTTTTAGGGTTTTATTTTGACATAGGTTGTTTAGTGAATTTTGACGCCAAATGTTGGACAACAAGTTTTTGTTCTGTCGGATTTTGTTCCGCATAAGAACCAAAATAGAGAATTATGTTAAAGAAACAAGGGGAACATTTATTGACTATTGACATTTTCATATTTGAATGTGGTGTACAGGTGATTGATGCATGGACAGCACAAGTCTTATCTAGATCAGGTAATGAATCCCAACCCTTACTGCCTTTGATTCTACAATTGATGACCAAGTATTTGTGGCCTTCAAGATTGCAAGATGTCCCATTATAGAAGATCAAAAAATTTACCCATGAGAGTTGCAACCTTTCCTTGTTTAGAAATACAGTGAACTATACCAATAGTCTTTGTGGTTTTCGAAACTTTACCAATTACCACTCTAATCCCCCATTGTTTCACTTTGTTTGCACCATTTATTCCTCCTAAATCATAAATATGTAAAGCTTGTGTAGTAGCCTTTAAAACGTTTAAAACTAGAAACAAAATAAAAAACTCATCCCTCACCCTTCTCCGTCATCCCCCCATCTCTCTTTGGCCACTCTCTCCCTCTCACCCATATTCAATCAACTCACGCTAAACTAGTTAAATGCAACATAATCACCATCATTTATATGTCATAACTATACAAACCATTATCCAAAACCTCTTTCCTTTTCTTAATCATTGATTGATCACCTATTTACTGTAAAAATTCAAAACCTGGGCACAATCAAAGGCCTCCGTAAGATGTTGACATTGACTACAATTTGATTGCACCCTGGTTTTGCAGTTTCCAGTAAATAAATTATCAATCAACGAATAAGAAAGTAAAGAGGTTTGGATCATGGTTTATATAGTTATGACATCAACGATGGTGGTGATTCTATAGCATTTAACTAGTTTGGTATGAGAAATGAGATGGTTGAGCATGAGCGAATAGGGAGGGAGTGGCCGAAAAGAGGGAGGAGGAGGACAGGGAAGGGGAGTGGGTTTTTTTATTTTGATTTTATTTTTTAAAATGCTTTAAAGGCTTGTACACAAGCTTTACATACTTGTACACTAACTTTTTTTAAATAAAAATGATCGAAATGCCTCTTTACTTAACGAATGGATATAAATGCTTGTTAGGAGGAGGAAGGAATGGTGCAAACAAAGTGGAACGATGGGGGCTCTTTGGTATAATTTCTAAATTAGAGTGACAAATAGTAGAGTTTTGCAAAACCATAGGGACGATTGGTATAATTTACTCTTATAAATATTTCAAGTTAAAAATTTCATATTTGTAATTACAAATATATAATTGTAACTTTTTATTTTTAATGAGATGGGAATGGGAGGGAGCAATACAATTCATTACTAATAATAAGGAAACAATTTGTAAGGCCCCATGGATGGTGGTGCATGTAAATTGTCAAGTGGTTCCCTTTGTAAACTGTAGGGAGTTTGAGGATATTTGAACTAGAAGTTTTTGAATATATTCTTGAAATTAGTAAGTGAAACATTGACATGTCGAATCATCTATCTCATCATTCATCACTCAAAAAATGTAATTTAAGCATAGTAATGGAATTGGTAAATGCTCCTGTCTTTATAGAAAGAAGTTGATGACCTAATGATGACAGGGGGGAGCCGGCAACTGAAGCCCCGATTATTGCAATTTTTGGATTATTATATGATGATTTTGAAACTTCCCATATATACAAAAGAGATACAATATAAATGACATATGTTATGTCAATGACACCAAAAGGATATTAAATGAATGGATTAGGATATGGATGGAATATAATGAAATAGAGGGTTTGAGTTCAAAGTCTTAATATTGTTAAATTTGTTGGTTTTCAGCTTAAAATATGTTTTTTATACATCCCAATCCTTGATCATCAAATGTTAGACATCTGTAACAATTTTTCTATTTTAGATATTTTAACATTAATTATATCATTAAAATTTTTTATATTTTACCAAACATGATAATTTTATGTTCTTTTTCTTACAAAATAATTAATATCTTGTCTTTTTTTTTTTGTAAAATTTAATTTTGAGGATTTCTTTTCTCTTTTCTTTAAATAGCTTTTTTATATTTTGGAGAATGGTTTGAAAAATGTATGGTGATTCTTTTGTGGCAAGAAAGAATCTAAAATCTATAATTTCTTGGAGAACTTCTTAATACTTCCCGTGTCTTAAAATAGAGGTTCATGATAAAAAAATTACACGGTTTTAAAAAATTACTATTATTATTATTATTATTATTACATTTTATAATAATAATTAAACGGTAACTTCTATGTTAATGTGACAAGTTGGTTTATCGCACCCTTGGGATGCGATAAGATGAGGTCCTCACACCAGTATGATGCAAGGAGATGGAGTTGTCTCACCCCAAGTGATGCGAGGAATCATGTATTCATCTATATGATGTGATAAAATGTGTTAAATGAGTTGTGTTATCATTTTATGCGACAAAAGAGTTTTGTTATTAAAGGTGTTGTTTATTGGTTACTAACACAAATATGAGTTTATAAATATAATTTGTTGTTTATTCACCCTGTAATAGCAAATAAAGGGAATTCTCATTAGATCTCAAGGTCTAACCTTCATTTTGGTGTTTTGGAAAATGTGCATTACATGTTGGGTTCAATTAGAAGATAAAGGGAAGGGGAAATTGTGAAGAATTATATATGCTTGCATTGGATGTGAAGGATAACATGTTATCTTTTGTATCTGAATACTTGTTATATGTACAAGTTTTGTATAGAGATTTTGTGGAAAAATTTGACAGCTACTTGTAATGTAGCTTTTGTAGATTTTGGGACCGAATGTGTAAAGTTGTATTTCTTGACATATGGAAATATATGTTTATATGCAAATGTGATTCTGAGGTGTTACATAGGGCACAAAATATGTTGGGTACCTATCATTCAACTACAATAACTTAAAGATCTAGATCATTCGTTGCCAACTTACATGACAATAACTTGGCTTTATAGGATAGCAAAAATGAATTGTCCTGATAGATTACTTTACATGGTTTAAATTTATAGGCCATACACTTATGTCATATAAAAATGTTGTAATAAGCTTACAGGACATTTATAAACGTCTTACCAAACCTATGAAAACACTTTTGAATAAAGTGTCATATAGCCTTTTATAGAATATTTTTGAAAAGTATCCTATGATACTTTTTGAAATATTGTCAAAAAAAGGGTTAATTGTGTAACAACCCCAAATCCATACATTGCATATAACACATATTTCATACATAGAATACATGTTTTCCCCACAAAGGTCCATAATACAAGAGTCTATAATGTGAAATACATAACTCAAAAATTCAAAAA
>NW_020201237.1:71058-72384 GCF_001531365.2 Cynara cardunculus var. scolymus | reverse complement strand
TGACATTTTCACAAAAGCTCTTGATGAGAAAAGATTTTTATTCCTAGTCAGCAAGATGGGTATGCAGAATCTCACCACTTAAAGTCACTCATTAGCTTGTAACTAGAGATCTTCAATATCTTATGGTTATGCCTATAAGTGATATATAAAATTTTAGCCATAAACTCCAAGTATCCTAAACCAGTGCCTCTGGTCATAAAGACCAGAGCCTTTGGCAATTTAGATTTACTTCGAATAATTTTTGGCAAACAATCTCCATCACCTTTGAAACCAGAACCCCTCTGGTCCAAAGCAAATACTTAGTAATTTCTACCAAGTATTCTCTTACTCACCAGAGCCTCTGGTTATGTAGACCAAAGCCTCTGGAATCCAATTCTTTGAGTCTACATCCTATTGTGTCTCAATCTTGGACTTAAGCATTCATTCATTTCATCTTCTCATTTTTTTTCTTTGGACCCAGAGCCCCTCTGGTCCAAGGCATATACTTAGTTTTCATTCACTAAGTATTCTCTTCCCACCCAGAGCCTCTGGATTTACAATCTTTGGAACCAGAGCTCCTCTGGTCTCAAAGGTTCATCCATCATATTCTTTCACATACACTTAACCATTTTCAAATACCCATTTTCTTTGCTTCACAACCAGAGCCTCTGGTTCTAAAGACCAGAGCCTCTGGCTTTCCTCTCTTCGAAACCAGAGCTCCTCTGGTCTCAAAGACCCTTTTATACACTTCCCTTCCACTTAGCCACCTTTCATACATTTATCATCTTTCACAACCAGAGCCTCTTGTTGTATAGACCAGAGCCTCTGGCTCCCAAATTCTTCATTATTATTTGTTTGAGGGGGAGTCTTTGAAAACCTCAAAATCCTTACTCTTGCATCATTTGAGGGGGAGCAACAATTTCATCATCACACTTAATTTTTTTAATATGCATTTTTCATCCAGAGCCTCTGGTTCTACTATCCAGAGCCTCTGGCCACCTAAATGCTACATATGTATTTAACCAGAGCTCCTCTGGTTCTATATAATGGATTAACAATGCTTATCTAGAGCCTCTGGTTTGTTCTCGAAGGCTTCTATATCATGCAATCCAACATTACATCCATGAACTCCTTCATCGATGTTAAACTAGAGCTCATCTGGTTCCTCACCCAATGGGTCATGACCAACTAGAGCTCCTCTGGTTCCATGACAATAATTTTTATACAAAAACTCATCTTAATTGAAAATCATTTTCAAGATTATACAAAATTGCAGGTTTTGTGACTAAAAACTATACAACATCGGTTTTTAGAAGACCAAAACTTCGTAATTACTATTAATATTAC
>NW_020201237.1:54277-69358 GCF_001531365.2 Cynara cardunculus var. scolymus | reverse complement strand
TATCACCCGAGGAACCACATTTTCCATCACCCCTCTCTCAACAGAGAGGTGATGAAGATATAAGAGACCCTTCGCCTCAGGGCTCGACACATCTCATCACACACACAGAAGCATGTGTTGCTTCTGATATTGAACCCCAAGATCGTTCAGAGCGATCTTCCCTTCATGCACACCCCCCCTTCGATATTTGATCTACCGAAGGGGACACATATTCGCTTCACTTACCCGACCTCTGAAGCCGAGGAAGAGGAAGCTGATGTCGAAACATCACGAGATAGCTCCTCCCTTGAGGGCTATCAAGGCCGTGATGCAAGTCCTTCAAGGCCTACCTTCTCACAAGGCCAAGAAGGCGCCTCCGGAGTAGAGGCCCAACCTGCAGCATTCGTTGCTGCATGGGTTACCCCACATGCAGACCTGGTCACAAAGGCCGAGTTCCAAGCCTTTGTCGATACAGTGATGCGGTCCTTGGAAGACCTTAAACTCATCATACAAGGAATTGTTGATAACCAATCCTCCACCAATAACTCTGAGCTCCAACAATCCCTTGCAATACTACAACACCACCTCTCTCAAATTGAAACCCAAACCCAAGCCAATACCACCCGCCTTCAAATGCACCAACAAACCATCACCCAACATCACAACACCACATCCTCCCTTGCCACCCAACGAAACCAAATCCTCATCCAATCCATCRCCACCCTCACGGCCCAAGCAACTGAGGCCGATGAGAACCTCACATACATCATCTCCAAACTTCAAACCATCCTTCAAACCATTAACTCTCTACCCACAACCATCATCTCCCAAATTCCTCACCAAGCCCCACCTCAATCCACCTCATCCATCGATGCTACCCTTGCCAACCTCACCAATCAAATGGCCTACATCCAAACCACCCTCACCCAACTACCCACCACTATCCTAGCCCAAATCCCCCAGCCTACTCCTCCACCCCAACCTCCCTCTGCAGGCCTATCTTTTGATGAAGACTTCTTCTCATTCATTACAGAGGTGAGAGACCTCATCACCAATCTTCCCATCCCTCCATATACATCCACCAACACCTCCATACCACCACAAGCCTCATCTTCCTCCACCGAGTTCGCAACCAGAGCTGACCTACGGGCTCTATCCAAGGCGCTAGTCTCATCTTTCAATGAGATTAGTGCCAAATTCGTTCATCGGGCCATCTATCCAACAAGGGTTCTCTTCCAGAACCTGGCGGATGAACAATGGCGCACCACCTCTCTCCTCCAAACAATGGAGGCGAGTCGACGACAAGCAGCCCTAAAGGCGTATCTTGCATCCTTCTGGAAGGACAAAAAAAAAAGAGGAGCAGGGCCTCTTGCTCCAGCAGCCGCCAACACAAAAGACCAAGGCATGAAGACCAAGACCCCGATGATCAAGGTCTTGGACCTCATAATGGGGAGACAGAGGCCAGGACTACACATAATACAGAATCTGCTGCACCACCATCACCATCACCACAAACTCAACCACCACCCTCAACCGAAGGAACCCAAGCAAGGGAACCAGAGGCTCTGCCCTCTAAAGATGTATAATATGTATATGTTCCCTTCGCTGTAACCCCAGAACACATCGTGTTGAGTTCCTCAACCGATGAAGAGCCAATCACCCTACCAACAGAAATAAACCAACCTTCATCACCCACACCAAACTTACCTTTAACCCCTTCACCAACCCCTCGCACCATATAACCCTTCACCTTATCTATACAACCAGAACCAACAATAATCCAACCTTCATCACCCCAACAACCACAAACCCAAACAGAACCCCTTGCACTAGAAACCACCCAAGCCGAACCCAATGAACCTCAACCAACCCAAGCTAAACCAACTCAATAAGAAATTATACCCTCACCAACTCATACACAACCCTCAACCCAACCACCCGTGGTGCATGCGGATGCTCCCTCTTCATCAAGGCAACCTTCTCAGAGCCTGGTAGATGAGATTATACAGAGCATGGAGTCGATGCGGAGATGTCCTGAATTGCCACCCAGGGAACCAATTATGATGGAAAACATCCATCAATACCTGTACGAAGACCGCGATGAAAGTTTGACCATCAACCCTCCGATCTTATCACCTGAGTCCATGGACCTCTTACACCATAAAATCATTAGACAAACCACACAAGCACCTCAGGCTGTCTTCTCGAATGATGGGATAATGAGGGTCATGGATCCAAAAGTAAGGACATTTGCCAACCGAGCCATTCGATACATCGAGTTCACTGTGGAGAGAGCACATGGGCAAGTTAGCGTGTTCAACGAAAATGACCTTATTAATCTCAATCCATATGACTTGATTGAATTATACGCATACACGGATCAAAGACAGGACCATGGCATCAGGTATGGAATGGCGAACCGAGCGGTAGTAAAAACGATGTAAACCCTGGTGAACCATAGAGCCAAGAGTGATTTTGAAATTGCTCTTCAGCTAGGCATTGAAAGACTATCATGCGCTCCACCAAATGAAGACTTCCAAGGCCTGCAGGAGAAAAGATCTGCCTCAGTCCTAACTCAACCCGAACTTGAACTTGTTTACAATAATGAGTTTGGGGTTAAAAAATTCTTTAGACTAACTGAGGCCTACAAGTATTCATCGGATACACTTGAATGGTTTCAGAAATTCATTAGAGAAAGACTGGGTAGAAACCACGTGCCAAGAGAAGGGAGTCTGCTCATTCATGAGATATCGACAGTCATCGGCTATCGAAGACTGCTCCTGCGCTTCAGAGAAATATATCAAGGTAGCTCATGATGAGTTGTATTTTTTTTGTTTTGTCTTGATGTCTTTTGATTCTAGTATTGTAAGAATTTCATCATCCAATGAAAATTTGGAATTTGATGTTTTTCTATCAGATTAGTCTCTGTTCTTCACGGTTGTTTCTAGATTAGTCTATGTTTGTTATTTCATTACTTAGGGGGAGATTGTTAAACCCCAAAATTCATAAAGTGAAAAAGTAATGAAAAACAATAAGTGATGAAGAACCAGAAGACCGATAAAGACATCAAGGCAGAATTGACTAAGTCTGGAGCACAACCAAAGTGGACGACCAAGGATGCGATGGAAAGAGCATCTTCATCGAACCTCTGGTCAACTACACTTAGTGTGTTATCCAATAATTCATCCAGAAGCATGCGATGAAGACTTAAAGATAAGGATGATCCATCATACCATGAATGACAGCTGGAGATGACAAGTCAACAACTAGGTTTCGAGTTTATCTTAATTACTAAACTTTATCCATAGTTTAGATAATCATTATCTGTTATTAGAAGATTAGCTAAAAAGTCTCATTAGATAGTTATCTTTTTATTAGTATAAATAGGTGATTARGCCTATTGTAAAAAGTGTCGCTTTTACATTTTTCATATTAATAAAGTGAAATCTTTGACGCTCAAGATTGTTCTTATTTGTTCATAATTTCTTCTTGAGTGTTCATCACTTTGTTCATCAAATCACTATAATTTGGTTGTTATTAACTATATTATTAGTGTTATTGAGAGATCTGGGATCAACATACTCAACCCAACATCCCTTTTTATACTAGGGATTAGATGGGGGCAAAATAGACATTTCACACCTAATTAGTTCAAAAGAAACTAGAAGGTACAATAAAGCAAACTAATATTTAAAAAGCAACTAAATTAGTCTTAACAAACTCCAGCTAATCTGAACATAATACAACTGTTCCAACTTTAGAAGGCTTTCAAAGGTCTTCCCATTGTCTTGTCGGTCAACTCCAAGTCTCATCCATCTCTTCTTCTACCATCAGGTCATGCTACCACATTCCCACAGCATCGACCTGCTCCAGTTTGTCCAAAATAAACTCAATTTAGACCAAAATCCACTAAAAACAGGTTCATCATTTACTTCAGCATCAAAATAGAGAAAATAGATAAAATGACTCAAAATTGGGATATAAATAGAAAATAACCTATCTAAAAGAGAATAAAAAGGTACTTTACGTACTAAATACTTAGTACGTATCACACCCCCAAACTTAAACCGATGTTTGTCCCCAAGCAACCAAAAGACAACTAATAATGACTCAATTTTGAAAGTTTTGCAAGCATATGCAATAAGTGCATATACACATGTTGATTATGCCAAAATGCACTATATAGCTTTCATAAATCTCAAGTAAGCATATCCTAACTAACCATTAGCATGAACCATAAGCTAGCTCTATTTGCTCTTTGTTATGCTCAACACATCATATGTCTAAGATCAATAGGACTTGGAAGTAACTGGTTTACTCTCATTTGGCACATTTTTTCCTCTCTTTGCCTTTTCTCTCCTTGATGCATCAACTTTGATTTTTTTTTCAATTTTTGGCACTTTTGTGCTCTTTTGTTGAATGCATATACACCTGCCCCTATGGGACATTTTTGGTGTTTACACCTGCCCGTATGGGACATTTGTGGTGTTTTTAGATCTCAAATATGGCTTTGAAGCTTTATGCACTTTGTGCACTTTGATCTCCACTTTTGGCACTTTGTGCTCTTTTGCATTGCTTTGATCAATATGACTATGTTGGTACCCTCCCCCAAACTCAGATTTTTCAATGTCCTCATTGGAAGTGTATAGGGGGTTGTTTATGCAATGGCTACAAGTGGCTAAATTTTTTGAGAAAAGAACAAAGGGCCTACATCCTCTCTTAGTTGAGCATATGATGTTGATCAAAATGTGTTCCCAAGCAAAACAAGCTAGTTCTAGTGATACCAAGTGATTAGAAAGTGTAACTAAACTACAAGAATTATTTTGTCTATACAAGCATATGGTAACTATAAACATATGTGTTCTTTGCAAGAAAATAAACTAGAAAATATAAAAGACAATCCCAGACTCAAGAGAAACAAAACAAGTTGAAATAAAATAAATAAAAGAAGCTAAAGAGGGGATGATAGAACCTGTCCTACTCCACAGGAGTAGGTGAAGTGGAGATATTGTCCTTCAACCTCTTGCATTCCTCCTTCAATCTAGCATTCTCACCAAACAGCCTTGCATTCTCTTCCTTCAAGGCTTTCAACTTCTTTCCTAGCTTCTTGACTTGAGCACTTGTCTTTGCTTCCAACTCTGCCCTTACCAACTTGATGTCTCCCCTGGTTTTCTTTTCGGCTGCCCTCACTTTTTCAGCCAACTCCCCTTTCAATCTGTCTATCTTGTCAAAGAATTCATTTCTTTGTCCCAACAAGCTATCCATCAAACTACTGTTTTGAGCCAGCAGGTCTTGCATCAAACACAGCATATCACTGGCTCCATTCCCTTTTTTCTTCTTCTCCCTTAGCCTAGAAACTGTCTTCATGTCAATCTTCCATTTCTCCCTTTGCTCTTTCACCATCTGATCCTTGCAATACTGAGGAATTCCATTCTCTGCTAACAACCGTGTGATCAAACAAGAGAAATACATCTTCCCCCTACTTCTGCTCGAACATGTCTGAATGCTCTTTTCAATCACTCTCCCAAACTTGATGGACTTACCTGTAACTAAGCAATAAAGCAACAACATTCTCTCCACCAATACTGAGCTATCATGTGTGGTGGGAGCAATGGAGTGCCCCAAAAATTTAATCCACACATTTGCATTGACCGTAAGATTATAGTCCTTAAAAGTCCTCAACATGTAGTTCGAGTGATCATCCCAAACAGCCCCTGGTTTCCCTATCTCATCAGCCACCTCAGTCAAATCTTCTTTGGTTGCATGCTTCACCATTTTAGAGTATTCTGTCTTTTTAGGGGGGTCTAGGCCATACAGCCGATTGATGGCTTTAGAGTTGAACATGAAAGTCATCCACCTAATCGATATCTTGGATGTGTTATTTGCCTCCAACTCAGCATAGAACTCTCTAATTAGAGTTAGGTTATAGGAAGTTGGAACCATGCACATCTGTTCTATACCATGAGCTTCTACCACATCTCTTATGAATGCAAATTCCCTAATGCTTTGCCTATGAAATCCCTTGTCTGGGAATCCAACCATGTTTTGGAATCTAATATGCATCTTTTCAGCAGCCTTAGAACTAAAACCATTGTGGGGTCTGATCGGCCTTGGAATGGTGGCTGGCCTTTGGGCCATAGCCACCCTTTTCCTCTTAGGTCTGGATGAATGATGTTGCGATGCTATAGCATCAATCTCAGAGTTCCTAGGAGACTCAATCACAACCCTTTGAGACCTGGTCTTCTTACTAGGTGGTTCCTCATTAACTACTGCCTTTGACTTCTTTTTATCACAAGCTTTAACCAATCTTCTCTTTTTAGACAAAACCTCAACAGGGGGTTCTTCATCCTCTTCCCCAAAAAATTCCTTATTGAGGTCGGATATGGGGTCATGAGGAGCAATATGAGGCATATCATTCTCTTCATCTGTGTCTTGCCCAGAGGCAGTCAAAAGGAGAGGTTTCCTCGGTTTTTCAAATACAGTAATGTTCTCCAAACTGCATGTATCATTTTCCATGAAATATCCCATGTCTGTGCCTTAGAGGCAAGGTCCTCCTCTTCTTCAAAATCAGAAGTGAAGAGGCCCTCAGGGGGTGTACTATCAGATGAAGAATGTACCTTTTGAGAAGTTTCAGGTGTTTCCTTGTTTTTGGTGGTCGGAGATGAAGTCGTGGCTTTCTTTAGAATCGGCACAGTGGATGATTTCACCATTTCTTTGACTTTCCTTAAAGGGTTTGTGAACGGGATAATGGCAGCAGACGACACCATTTGAAGAGGAGGCGCGGCTATTGGTACTTCCGGCGGAATAGGGTTGACAGCGATGGGAGTGGATGAAGGTGGCAGAGACGGCGACGGCGATGGCGACGGTGAGTCTTCATCAACGAGGACTTTATATGACTCACCTTTCTTCTTCTTTGTAATGGGGATTCGTTTCCCCGTTCTTGCTGGTTGTCTGCATGAAGAAATAGGAGTACGCACAGTGACAGTAGCCACCGGTGGTGGCGAGTTAGGTGGTTGTGCCGGCGTTTGTTCGGCTGCACGCGACGATGGTGGATCGCGAACCAGGGCTCTCTTCACTCTTGCCATTTTCAAACATTGGTGATGGTGTGAGGGACGGTTACCGGTCGGGATACAGTTGGAAATGGGAGGGAAAAGAGAGGAGAAAGTGGGTTTTCTAGAATGCAAAGGGGTTTTTCTTAAGACAAGGGTAGAATGGGAAGAGGGTGATGTACCATGATGTCATCCTTGGGAGAATGCAAAAGGGGAGAGTACTTGATGGAGGTCATCTTTTCTTTTCAACCAGGAAGCTTTCAAACACTAGTCACAAAAGAGTTTTAATTACTTGACAAGTTGGGGAGATGTGTTAGAAAAGGTGGTAACAAGATGTTTTTTCACAAACAAATAAGTACTTTTCCTTACATCTTGTACCATTCTTTGCTGGAAAATAAAAGATGACTATATTTCTTTAAAAATTAATTTTTAAAAATGTCATCATGCTTTTTCCACTCAAAATTTTCAGACTTTTAAAAATTTCCAAAATTCTCCATTAAAGGCTAGGGTTTTCCAGATGCTGCAGCAAGACCTCAGGCTTTTCTTGACGACTGACTGGACTGCAAAACATACGACAAATAACAAAAATATTATTAATAACAATAAAACTTATTAAAAACAGAAATTTAAGCAAACATAAATATTTACATACACACATTTTGGACTTATAAAAAGTCCCAAAAATACCGAAGCTTTTTAGCAAAGGGTAACAAAATTCACAGAGCATAACTCTGGAATTTCTACCGGATCATGAAATAACTTCACTCTTTGACCGTTAACTTTGAACATATAATTGTCATCGAGATCGATAAGGTCAACTGCTTCATACGGATAAACTTTATGAATGAGGAAAGGTCCAGACCAACGGGACTTGAACTTTCCTGGGAACAATTTTAACCTAGAGTTAAACAAAAGAGCTTTCTGACCAGCTCTCAACTCCTGGTGTTTAATTCTTTTATCATGCCATTTTTTAGTTTTATCTTTATAAATCTTAGCATTTTCATATGACAGATTCCTATGTTCCTTTAATTCACACAACTGGACTTTTCTTTTACGGGCAGCCATATCTGGGCACATATTTAATTCCTTGATGGCCCAATATGCTTTGTGTTCAAGTTCCAAAGGTAGGTGACAAGCCTTACCAAAAACAAGCTTATATGGGGACATACCAATAGGTGTTTTAAAAGCTGTCTGATATGCCCATAAAGCATCATCTAACTTGAAAGCCCAATTCTTTCGGTTTAGCATGACAACCTTTTCTAAAATTCCTTTTATTTCACGGTTTGAGAGTTTGGCTAATCCATTAGTTTGCGGGTGGTAGGAATTTGCTATTCTATGGTTAATGTTGTACTTTTCAAGAACTCCACTCAACAGGTTATTTACAAAGTGGGTACCCTCATCACTAATTAGTTCCCTTGGGGTACCAAACCTTGTAAAAATCTGTTTTTGAAGAAATTTAACCACAGTTTTTGCATCATTAGTAACACAAGCCATGGCCTCTACCCATTTAGACACGTAATCAACAGCCACTAGAATGTATTGACAATGATTAGATGGGGGAAATGGTCCCATGAAGTCTATCCCCCATACATCAAAAAACTCTACTTCTAAGATCTCATTAAGTGGCATTTCATTCCTTTCGGAAATGGAACCACTTCTTTGACACTCATTGCATCTTTATGCAAAATTGTGAGCATCTTTGAAGAGAGTAGGCCAATAAAAACCAGATTGTAATACTTTAGCCGTTGTTCTTTGGCCTCCAAAGTGTCCTCCATATGCTGCTTGGTGGCAATGCTGCAGAATTGCCGCCACTTCAGTTTCTGGAATGCATCTTCTTAAGATTTGATCTGCACTTATCTTAAACAAGTAAGGGTCATCCCAAAGATAAGTTTTAGTATCATGGAGAAACTTTTTGAACATATGGCCAGAAATATCAGAAGGTCTAATTCCACAAGCCAAATAGTTTGCTATATCAGCAAGCCATGGTGGCTTTGATTCTAACACTAGAATTCTTTCATCAGGGAATGTTTCAACAATCTCTTCTTCTTCTAGGGTCTCCCTAGGCTTCTCTAATCTTGACAAATGGTCTGCAACTTGGTTGTCAACTCCTTTCCTATCAACTATCTCAAGGTCAAACTCTTGCAACCACAAAACCCATCTTATTAACCTAGGTTTAGCATCTTTTTTTGAAATCAAGTACTTGATGGTAGCATGGTCAATGTGAACAATAACCTTTGTTCCCATCAAATATGATCTGTATCTTTCAAAAKCAAAAACCACRGCTAAAAGTTCTTTTTCAGTTGTTGTGTAGTTRAGTTGTGCTTCATTCAAGGTCTTACTTGCATAATAGATTGAATGAAAAACTTTTTCCTTTCTTTGACCTAAGACAGCTCCAACAGCCCAATCACTAGCATCACACATGATCTCAAAGAGTTTGTTCCAGTCTGGAGCAACAACTACTGGTGCGATTACTAAAGCTTTCTTCAAAATGTTGAATGCATTTTTACATTCATCCATAAAATCAAATTTTTGATCATGTTGCAAAAGTAAACACAAAGGTTTTGAAATTTTTGAAAAGTCTTTTATAAACCTTCGGTAAAACCCAGCATGACCAAAAAAAACTTCGTATTCCTTTAACAGTAGTTGGTTCAGGTAGTTTTTCAATAATTTCAAGTTTAGCCTTGTCTACCTCAACTCCTCTTTTGGAAATTAAATGGCCTAAAACAATTCCTTCTTTGACCATGAAATGACACTTTTCCCAATTGAGAACCAGATCAGTCTCTTCACATCTTTCAAGACTCCTTTTTAGATTTTTCAAACAATTATCAAACGATGAGCCATAAACTGAAAAATCATCCATAAAGATTTCTATGGATTTTTCAAGCATGTCAGAGAATATGGACATCATGCATCTCTAAAAAGTTGCAAGAGCGTTGCAAAGTCCAAATGGCCTTCTCCTAAAGGCAAAAGTACCATAGGGACATGTGAAGGTGGTCTTTTCTTGATCCTCGGGTGATATGGCTATTTGGTTATATCCGGAGTATCCATCCAAAAAGCAGTAATACTCTTTTCCAGCCAACCTGTCTAACATCTGATCAATAAAAGRCAAGGGAAAATGGTCCTTTTGAGTGGCTTTGTTTAGCCTACGGTAGTCCATACATATCCTCCAACCAGACACTATTCTTGTGGGGATGAGTTCATTCTTGTCATTGGTGACAATAGTAAACCCTCCCTTCTTTGGGACACACTGGATTGGACTAACCCAGGAACTACCGGCTATTGGAAAAATTATTCCTGCATCTAGCCATTTCAAAATTTCCTTCTTCACTACTTCTTTCATGACCGGGTTCAATCTCCTTTGAGGCTCTATAGATTTGAAGTTCTTTTCATCTATGATGATCTTATGTTGACATATAGAATGACTAATCCCCTTAAGGTCAGCAATGGTCCATTCTATGGCTTTGGTGTGCAACTTTAACATATCTACAAGCTTCTTTTCTTGATGTAATTCTAGGGTAGATGATATGATGACACGTAATTTACCTTTCTCTCCTAGAAATGCATACTTCAAATGAGATGGGAGTTTCTTTAACTCCAAATCAGGTGGTGAAATTATAGACGGGGTAAAATTCTTAAGCTCACTATTGTCCAACAACTCAAATGCTGCAGCATCAGATGGGACATCACCTTATAATTCCTCAACAGTATCATCACCTATCTCAATACTTTCCTCCTCTTCTAGCTTACAGGCCTTCCTAACTCCTTCCTCATAGCATATTTTCTCAATCTCAGTAACTCCTGAGCATTCCTCTAAGTAATCAGGGTACTTTAAGGAATTAAAGACGTTGAAAGTGACTTTCTGGTCTTGGAGTCTCATGGTTAGCTCTCCTTTTTGGACATCAATCAAAAGTTCCACCAGTGGCTAAGAAAGGTCTTTCTAAGATTATGGGAATATCCTTATCAGCCTCAAAATCTAGGATGATGAAGTCAGCCGGAAAGATGAATTTGTCAACCTGAACTAAGACATCCTCAATCTTACCTTTTGGATAAGCAATGCTTCTATTGGCCAATTGTAAGGTGACAGTGGTGGGTCTAGCTTCTCCTATGCCTAGGGTGTTGAACACAGACAAGGGCATAAGGTTAATACTAGCTCCCAGATCACATAATGCTTTACCAATCTCCTTTCCACCTATAGAACAAGGAATAGTGAAACTCCCTGGGTCTTTAAGCTTGGGGGTATTTTGTTGGTTAGAAGCGCACTACATCCCTCGGTAAGAGCTACGGTTTCATATTCGGTTAACTTCTTCTTCTTACTCAAAATATCTTTAAGGAACTTGGCATAACTAGGCATTTGCTCAATCGCTTTAACAAGAGGTATGTTGATGTGCAATGCTTTAAACACTTCCAAAAACTTTTTGAAATGCAATTCTTCCTTTTGATTCCTTAACCTTTGGGGAAAAGGAACATAAAGAGGAATTGGCTTTATGATGGCTTTGTTAGGTCGTGTTGAGCAAGATGGATCCAGAGTGCCTAGAGTCTTGGTCTTACTTTCTTGAGGTTCAAATGGGATTACAACTTTGGTTTTTGGACATGTTATAACCTCATCCTCAATTGGCTTTTTCTTAGCAACTTCTTCTAGGAATAACAAAGGATAGTCTGACTTAGGAGGAACAACAGTGGTGGTCTCAGGAGGTTGGTCATTCAAAGGTTTTGATGGACTTTCAGTAACAAGGACCATAGGTATAGTCTCAGGTTTAGACACAACATGTTCACTTTCTTTTGGTATGATCTCAGTTAATTCCTTACCACTCCTAAGAGTCACTACCTTCACGTGTTTTTTTCCTAGATCTCTCGGGACTACAATGTTACTAGGTAAAGTACCAAGGGCTCTACTATTCTGATTAAGAGCAAGTTGGCTAACTTGTGTTTCCAGGTTTTTGATGGCAGCACTTTGTTGATTGAACAAAGATTGATTTTGAGTCATCATTTGTTGTTGTGCTTGGGACTGAGCCACCAGTCCTTTTATCATTGCTTCCAAGGAAGATGATGATTCGGACTGTGGAGGTGGTTTGGTCTGAAAAGGTGGTTGATTACTTTGAAAATTCTGGTGATGGTGATTCTGAGAATTAGAACTGCTTGCATGTTGCTGTTGTTGAAAATTAGGGTTTCCTTGTTGCTTATGGATTGGGGGATTCAAACTTGGACTATTCCATGAAAAATTTGGGTGTTGTCTCCAACTGGCATTATATGTGTTAGTGTAGGAATTCGATCTATTATGAACATAATTCACAGATTCATCATTATGTGGATACAGTTCATAAGAGTGTTCCCCTCCACAACAGACACACTGCACTGAGAGGACAGCTGGAAGAGGTGATGTAATAGCTTACTGCACTTCTTGGCTAGAAGGTAGATTTTTAAGCATATTGGCCATAGAAGAGATTTGTGCTGTTAATGCAGTATATGCATCTACATCATGTATTCATGTTGTCTTCTTTTGTGGTTGAGCATGTGGATCAGCCCAATGTCCATTATTAGCAGAAATTTTTTCTAGGATCTCATATCCTTCATTGTAGGTCATAGCTGTAAAGGCTCCTCCCGTAGTTGCATCGAGCATCTGTTTAGCAATGGGACTTAACCCATTGTAGAATGTCTCGAGTTGAATACAATAGGGAATGCCATGGTGTGGGCATCTCCTTAACAGCTCTTTGAACCTTTCCCAAGCGTCAGGAACAGCTTCATCGTCCATTTGTTTAAAAAGGCAAATTTCGTTTCTGGACTTAGCGTTCCTAGTTGGTGGGAAATATTTTCGCAAAAACTTTTCTGCCATATTACTCCATGAAGGCACAGACCCCGGCGGTAATGAATTAAACCTTGCCTTTGCTCGATCCCTTAGAGAAAATGGGAATAAAGTGAGTCTCAGAGCGTCATTAGACACTCTCAGGATCAGGAAAGCATCAGTGATTTCCATAAAGGAATTCAAATGTGAGTGTGGGTCCTCTGAAAGTAATCCGGAAAATTGTCCGTTTGTTTGCAACATGTGAAACATAA
This sequence comes from Cynara cardunculus var. scolymus, assembly GCF_001531365.2. Lineage (NCBI taxonomy): Eukaryota > Viridiplantae > Streptophyta > Magnoliopsida > Asterales > Asteraceae > Cynara > Cynara cardunculus. The sequence goes on along the minus strand of NW_020201237.1, from coordinate 56,279 downwards.
TCGATTTTAGTTCAAAATGAAGAGCAGTCATATGTGGCCTAACTATCCCGGAATTTAATTGCTCAAAATCCGGAATAGCATAATCCATGATCCTTCCATTTTTGGAATTTGCCAAATTAATGATGTTCGGAGTATGTTCTCTTAGTTGTTCATTATATTCCGATTTTGTGTCCTCATTATGATTATTATTATGATATGGGGGTCCTTGCGGAAAATTAGGAAAAGGTGGTATTGTCCCAAAGGCAGGCGGTTGGTTTTCTAAATGTGGAATCTCAGGGATGATTGGGGGAGGTAACTCCATGTTAGGAGAGAGTAGAGCAAAAAATGCTCTTTGAGCTCTCCTTCTTTGGCGAAACGTTCTCTCAATATCGGGATCCAATTCAAAAAATTTCCCGCGATGTCTCCGTGACATACACTACTTTTAAAAACAGGACGAGAAAAATCAAATCTTTTACTTTACTTAAAAGAAAACTTTTAACTAACTAATCCCCGGCAACGGCGCCAAAAACTTGATGGCATGTTAGCAAACAAGGCCATAAACAACAATCAGGACCAAAAGCAAGTATACAAGTAGTCCCAATATCGTTTTTCAAGTAATAAAAGTGGTACAAGTACCGGATATCGTCCACAGGGATCGTAGTAAAAGTTTTGAAGAAAGTAAAGTTAAGGAAATGATTTCAAAATGCGAATTCGAAGACTTTGAATTGAACAAAGTTAACACAACTAAAAATTAACAAGAGATAACAGAATAATTAAAGCAAGCTAGGGTGTATGACTTTTCGGGTGAGATGTAAATACTATTTCCAGTCGACCAATGCTGTTAAAATACCACTGCATGAAACCATACTGACAAATTGCTACAGCATGCAATCAGTAACAACTATTTTTACCAATTACTTTGAAGGTATTCCTCTCGGACTTCACCAATGCACTGATATTATAGCTTTCAACCCATATCTCTATGAGGTATCCAGACCAGTGAAAGTGACAAATGGTGTCTTCAAAGTATATGGATAAACAAATCTCTTTGTTAAAAAAAATCACTCTCTCGAGTGGATTCCCATATCATTCAAGTTGACGTGTTCTGAATGACTCATCTCTGAGTCCATTCCACTTTAACACTTCAGAGTGATCAACCTGTCGAGAATTAATAACTTAGAAAATACGGACAACAAATCTCTTTGTTAGCAACTCTCTCAAGTCTACTTCCCATATCATCCAAGTTGACGTGCAATCAATGGCTCAGCTTAGAGTCCACGGCACTTTAACACTTTCGAAGTGATCAACTCGTCAAGAAGTGTCATTGGTTTTATAAAACTTGAAATGAAAAAGTAAAACATCGTTGTTACATGAAAGGGTCTAGCGTATTTTGGTTTAAAAACTCACCTTTTTCGTCACACACCCAAGCTAATAAAATTAGCTACTCATGACGAAAAGTAAATAACAAGAAATATAAAGTGCGGTAAATAAAGACATAAAGTAAATGCGGAAAGTAAGTGACAGAATATAAATGACGGAATGTAAAGGATGCGGAAAGCGTAATAAATAGATGACGGAAATAAAATGCAAGTAAGCGTAAATAAATAAATGACGGAATATTAAGAACGATAATATAAAGAAAGCGATTAAAGAAACTTGAAATGCCAAAAGATTTGTAATATTGAGAAACTAAACTTATTCTCCAAGTAGTATAAAGAACTACTTGAGAGAAAAGCAAGGGAACATTGAAGTAAGAAGTGAGGTGTGGAAGGTGTGGTGTGTAGAATACTCAACCCAACATCCTTTTTTATACTAGGGATTAGATGGGGGCAAAATAGAAATTTCATACCTAATTAATTCAAAAGAAACTAGAAGGTACAATAAAGCAAACTAATATTTAAAAAGCAACTAAATTAGTCTTAACAAACTCCAGCTAATCTGAACATAATACAGCTGTTCCAACTTTAGAAGGCTTTCAAAGGTCTTCCCATTGTCTTGTCGGTCAACTCCAAGTCTCATCCAT
>NW_020201237.1:35194-53497 GCF_001531365.2 Cynara cardunculus var. scolymus | reverse complement strand
AGGAGTCAATTTGAGATACAATGAGATTAGTAGAAATTGATGTTATAATCATGGTTTATCATTGGTTTATTGTGGAATTTGGTAAAAATAAGTGAAACTATGAATTTGGAACTTATTGGGCTAGTATTGGTAATGTTTTGGATGGAAATGGGTGTTTTGAGCATTTGATAAGATGATTACAGCCCTGTTTTTGGAAAATCATAGAAAATTAAAAAAACTATGAATAAATAGGCCTTAGAAAGGCAAGAGAAAGGGCTACAACTTGTCTTTAGATCTGAAATGGTGATTTTGAGTTTTAAAGGGGTAAAACAGCTCTGCAAGTTGAGTATTTATATTGAAATCCAAAGTAGAGTACCTTAATCGAAATAAGGTTTGAATGAGTTCTTGTTGTGCTTCACTAATGAGACTTTGAATATATATATATCTTCCAGGGATTGTTTGAGCTTGTATGGAAGTCTTGGAGGTGGTTTTCCAACTTTGATTTGGAAAATAGGATTCGACCACTCGGTTTGACATTCGGTTTAATTCAACCGAATTCTATTGTGAGCTTACTTGGATATATGCCTATTATGTGCTTTAAAGGTGTATGTGTTACCCATATTGTAATCATAATTGTTGTTTCATGGTTACTTTTATTCTATGCCTGTATCACTCCTTATATAGACAATATTTACATGATAATTGAATTCTATACCAGAGAGGCCTCTGTCATCCAGAGAGGCTCTGGTCTATACCAGAGAGGCTCTGGTCATTCAGACTTAGTCATTTTAGCACAACATCTTCAGATCTTCCATCCTTGTTCCGATTGCTTGATAAAACTTTTAGAATAATTAGAATCAATTTTGGTCCTAACATTGTTCAGGTGTTAGGCGCCGGTTGTCGGACACCTTTGGATCCGGGTGAGACAACCGAAGTGGCTGTCCCTACTCATCTGTCCAGGGATGGAGGATGGTTATTGCAGGAAGATGAGTAGAGGGTTTATACACCATCCGAGAGTGGACGGATACGGATTGGTCAGTCAAACCTAACAATTGTCTGTTGTTTTAAATTTAAATTGTTGGTTAATGTATTAATTGTGCATAGCGTGATTTTGATTATTGAAGTGTTTGCGTTATGAATTCATCTGATTGTCCTTGTTGTTTCCTTGAAATTCTATATNAAATGTACTTACATGAGTCATGATGTGCATGATATCCATTTAAACTCACTAAGCTTTGTTAGCTTATCCTTTTAGTGGTAAACCTTTCAGGAAAAGAAGCTAAGAGCAAAGAGAAAGTTGTAGATCGTTGATAGTTCGTGTTGGAATCAAGGACCGTCATATTTTGGTTTACGGTAGTTTATGCATTTGGATAGTAATTTTCACTCTTTCAGGGTTGATGTTTTTCGACGAATACTTTCGGCCCTTTTGATGTAAATGTTGATCTAAAACTTATCTTTTGATGGTAAATATATATATATATATATATATATACATGTATCTCGTATTTCGTTGAGGTTGAACTTAAAATTTAGCTATATATATATATACATGTATCCCGTATTTCGTTGAGGTTGAACTTAAAATTTAGCTTTAGATCTATCCATTAATTGTGGTTCGGTAACTGGTGTGTTACACTTTACGTACTAAATACTTAGTACGTATCAGACCTCTCGAAAGGTTTCAGCTATTGAAACTAGCCTTAACCCCGAGGCAGCTTCAGCTATCCTCCCTAGCTCTTCAGTGATTCTTGAAATCATTGTCGTATCAATGGTACCTACCCCAACCGCCTCAGTGACCCAAATCACTGAAGGTGCGAATATCAGCGCCGCCACCGCTGACCACCCACAAGTCTTCTCAGCCATCTTCTCTTCTCCTCCTTCTTTGGTTGCTACACTTGTTTATGAGTCATCAGCGAATGTCCTCCCTGATAATGAAACACACACCACTGGACCTGAGGTTGCTCCTTTCGAGGCTCTTCAATATACAGATGCTCATCCTCTCGAGGGCATCATCGAGCAAGCCAGTGCCAATCCTTTGGATGTCACTGATGGACCCTCAGGTAATCCATCATCCTACCCCTTCAATTCTTATGACCCCGAGCTTTTATCTACTCACTTTCCATCTCTTTCAGGTCCTTCTGCGTCTCAGGCTGTGGACGAAGAAGAAGAGGAGTACGAAGAATATGATGAAGATTATGACATGGCTTTTAATGTCAAGATTCTCCTCCCAGCCGTCAATACCGTCTTCTGCAAGATGACTGAAGTACATCGTGATATGCCTTGCAAAGCAGATATTGAATCGGACCTCTCAGCCGTCAAAGCTGATGTTCAAGAAGTTAGGAGGCAGCTCTCGACTCTTCATGAGGCTGTTTGAGCCAATGCTAAAGCCATCGTTGTTCTCTCAAGTAGGGTTGATGACGCTCAGGCTCAGTCTCTCCAGCAAATAGAACTTCTCCAGCAGGTCCTGGATGTTGTCCGTCTACCAGCACCAGTGATCCCGCCCTCTTTCACCGCTGATGACCGCCCTTAGCTTAATGACACGTGCGAAGCAACGACAACTCTATCCAGCGCTCTGACGCGGATGGAGGAGATGATGGTTCTCTAACATCAACACGTAGACGAACTCTCTGGCCTATACTCTCAAGTCTTAGCCAGAGAGGGAGAGAAAAGGTCCAACGCCGCTGGACCATCTACTGCTCCAACAATCCATGACGCTGAAGCTGAAGCTGAGATTGCCCAAGTAATCCCAACTTTCGGTGAAGTTGTTACAGCTGAGGAAGTTGATGCCATCCCTCGGGATGATGACCTTCCCATCACCTCTGCACCTGTTGCTGGTGCAGATGATGATGAAAATGATGATGATGATGATGATGATGAAGATGACGAAATTGATATTCTAGACTCCGGTAGTGACCTCGATGGAGATGACGACGATGATGATGAAGATGACTTCACCATTCAATATCAACGTCCAACAACCGCCACCAAATGAGTCGCCCTCAGGGATTCTGCATCCCAGGGGAAGCAAAGGAAAGAAGAGTCTGCTCTTTCAAAGAACCAGGACCCTAAGTCGAAAGGCAAAGGTGTTGCTGAAGAAGGGAACTTGAAGAAGCTGAACACGAGAAAAATCTGAAGCTGGCTGAGCAGGACAGGCGCTGGAGCGAAGCAAAGCTGAAAAAGAGAATCAGTCCTCACCCGATCAAGAGCGTCAGCATCAGCAGACGATCCAAAGACGGTGGAACTCTTCTCTCAATGCTCATCACCAGGGACAATCTCGATGCCGTCACCGAGTACCCTTCCTACCTTGGCCAATATGGATACAGTGAATGGCTGGAGATCAGGCAAGCCATTCAGCGATCCAAGTCTAGACATAAGCCGATTATCCAAGATATCATCAACGATCTCATCAAAAGGATGTCCAGGTATGTCGCAGTCCCTGACAGTCCATCTCTGAAGAAGGAAGGAAGGAAGAAAAGACTCTCCAGTCCTAATGATGGACCATCCCTAAGGAACGAACATGAAACAAGGTTATCCTTAGATGAACTCCTGAAGGAATACAAGAGTATAGACATCTTTATGTTGAATCTTGATCTGCCAGAGAAGGGTCCTTATATACCCAACTCTATGCACTTCAAACCTGAGTTAGGAATTATATTCCTTGAATATGAAGGTGAAGTAAGATTTCAGAGAATGTCTGAGTTACATCTATGCCCGATGGGACATCTGGTTTATCTTATGTTATTGATAGATGACAAATTGCAAGGAAAAGTGGTGGACCGAAAGATACGAAGAAAATTTCTATGTCGAAAGAAGCTTGGAGAAGATGTACCTGGCTACATTAATCTAAACATCCTAGACTAGTTTATTTTTCTTTGTAATATTGTCCACATTTTGTAATCTACATACTATGTCTACTTTTAGTGATTAATCTTATATTCTATAAGTTTTAGACATATACTGAACATCTTCTAATATTTCCACTGAATATAATATAAGTGTTTTTGTGCATCACTGAAAAAGATCCCTGAAAAAAGTAATAGGGACACAAGTCTATGAGTTCCAGTGTTACTTTTCACATTCACTGACAATCTTTAAGTCAGTGAATAAGCTTTCAGTTTCAGTTTCCATTCTTGTAACTTTTCTTATATGTAACTTAAGAAAATTTTCCAAGTAAAGACTGACTCTCTGAAAAAGATCCCAAAATAGTTAAAAGGGACATGTACTTTATATGTTACTTTTCCTTACTATTATTTGATAAGAAAATTTTCTTTATGTTGTCTTGTTATCATCAAATAGGGAAAGATTGTCGATCCTCTCTCTCATTTGATTTGAAGATAGTCCCTTTTACCCTTTGCGAAGTATTTATGTTTCTGTTTTCAGTTCCAGCAATTATCACTGAGTCTGTTTGGTGAACTTGTATTGTAAATCCAATCAGCGACAACGATACTTCAAGAAGACAAAACTGACACCAAAGAACCTTCAGCGAAAGTCGAAGACTGAAACTGAAGATTAGAGACTGGCGAGTACATGATCTGAAGCGGTATTCAGTGATTACAATCTTGTCTACATATGTGAGAAAACTGTCTAAGCCTCAGCGAATGGTGAAGAGACCTTCAGGTTATTCCAGCATTCAGCGATCAAAAGAAGCTTGTTGAACACGATTGTTTTTGTCTTGTCCTTACACATACAAAGGACAAACCCATACCCTTTCTAAACGTTAGTACGATACGGAGCCGAATAGTTGACTCTATTACCCACCAACTTTGTGAAAGGATGTCTACTCATGAATAGGCTTTTGTACTATTCACTGTAGCAAAGTACAAGCCTTCCCCTTAAGACTTGACATGCGTTCTAACCCTACCACGTTGCATTAAATGTGCATTTAATACAATATGTATAAATAGATGTGTTTTATCTCCATGTAGAGATACTCTTAACCCTCACTCTGAACTTACTTACGCTTAAGTAAAAGAACACACACATCTAAGAACAAATACGCTCATCTTCAAGAGCAAGTTAGAATCTTTTTGTTGTACTTTAAGCAAGTTCTTTCCCAGATAGAACTTACTTTCTTCTACGTCTTTAACAGCAAATCTTTTCTTTATTTCCTAAGAATTAGTATGTAACTTTAGATTGTTTAGATAGGTTTTATCTACCTTATCTTTTCGCAAACAATCTTGTAAAATCTGTATTGATCCTTTCTTATCAATATATAATTTTAAATTTTAAATTTATGTGTTTGTATTCATCCCCCCTTTTACAAATTGTTATACACATCTTGTAGACCCTAACGAGACCAACAAAAATCCCCCCCAGTCTAAACAACCACCACAACCACTTCTACAAAACGTCCATCTCAACCAACTCTTGGTTTTCCTACGAGGACCAAGAAGGCCAAAAAGGGGACTACCACATCTCTGGCTGTGACCTCTCAAAAGATCTCAGCTATTGAAAAGAGCCTTACCTCCGAGGCACTTTCAGTTAGCCATCCTAGCTCTTTAGTGATTCCTGATATCACATTCGTATCGGTGGCACCACTCCCAACCGCCTCAGTGACCCAAATCACTAAAGGTTTGAATATCAGCGCCGCCACCGCTAAGCACTCACTTCTAGCCTCAGCCATCTTTTCCTCCCCTCTTTTGTTGGTCTCAACACGTTTCGGTGAGTCATCAGTGCCAGTCCTCCCTGATGATGAGACATTCACCACTAGACCTGAGGTAGCTCTTCTTGAAGCTCCTCAACATACTGGTGCTCATCCTCAAGAGTGCACTATGGAGCCAACCAACGTTAATCCTTTAGATAACGCTGAAGACCCCTCAAGTTCTCCACACTCATATCCTTTCGTTTTCTCTAACCAAGCGCTTCCATATGCTCACTTACATTCCTTTTCAGGTCCGTCTGAGGCCCAGGCCATGGACGAAGAGGAGTACGATATGGCAATAAACGTGAAGCTGCTCCTTCCAGCAGTCGAGATTGTCTTCTTAAAAATGGATGAGGTTCATAAAGACATGTCTCGCAGGGACGAAGTTGCAGTAGACCTATCAACCGTCAGGGCTGAAGTCCAGGAAGTAAAAGGCCAGATCTTCTCTCTCCAAGAGGCTATTAGAGCAAATGTTGAGGCCATCGCTGCTCTCACGAGCAAGGTCGATGATGCACAGGCATAATCTCTTCAGCAAGCAGAACTACTACAACAAGTCCTGGTTGCTCTTTGTCAAGCAGCACCAGTGATTGCTCCCTCTTTTACCGCTGATAGCCGAGGTTAGCTTAATGAAGCACGTGAAGCGACAAACAGCCTAGCCAGTGCTCTAACAAGGCTAGAGGAGATGATGGTTCTCCAGATTCAGAGCGTCGACCAACTCTCTGCTTATGCTCTCAAGCCATCACTAGAGAGGGGGAGATAAGGTCGACCAACACTTTAATGTAGAAGAACAACCTCCTTTTATCCTTAAAATTTCGAAATAAATGAGAAGGAAGAGAGAGATTTTGGATGAGGAAAAAGGTAGGTGAGGAGTAACTGAGATACCCCTTGAATCGCCCCCTTAAAACCCAATTTGGACTATATCGCGACCTTGACCGCGACCAAAGCCGTGGGGCTAGTCAACCCTCCCAAACACACCTCGTATTCTAATGAATCAAGCGGATCTAACTGCGACCTTGGTCGCGTGGCTAGCCGTATGGGGTTCTATTTTGAATAACATTTCTAGATTTTGGCCCTAAAACCCAAAATGCCAATACAAGGTCAAAATTAGTGTAAAAACATATGGGTTTCCATACTAAAGTGATTAAATGACTTGTAAACAAAAGTTCCAAATTCGAGGGTGTTACAGTTTTGATGACGGATAATCATCTATCAGGATACAACCCTCCATATCATTCAAAACATCCAAAACGAAGAAATCATCTTTATCAATATGTTGAATGGTACTGTATTGACTTTGATTATCCATTATTCAAATTAATTTTAATATAATCATTCTATAATCTTGAAAAGGATAATATAATTATGATCCTTTAAATCATGCAATTATTTTTTTGTAACATTCCATTTAATACAATAAAGTAACTTACAGCTAAAAATTATCTATTTACCTTCATAATTTAATTTAACAATTGAAATAACCATAAGTAAAGAATAAATCTTATTGGTCTAATAAGTTCATAAAATTGACACCATTTTTTTGTTAACAAAATATCCTCCCTCTATCTCTCTCTCTCTCTCTTTTAATAATATATATATAGGGAATATATCAAATGCAACCCAACTTATTCTTACAACCAATACAATCCTTTTCCAACCAATCAATTATTTTCTTTTTTTAATTATTATTTAATTAAAAAGGTTAAATATGTCATTTACTAAATCTAGAGTATTTTATTTATTTTAAAATTAAAAATACGCTCCATTATATTTATGGTGATTGAATCATCATTTATGGTGATTGAATCATCATTTATGGAAATTGAWTTCTTGATGAAACTAAATGATATTTGAACATATTCSTTTGATTGATTCATTAGAGTTACATAACTTAATTTTTAAAATTGAAATTGAATASTTTTAAAGTTCATGTCAATTGCTGTATAAAACCCARTATTAATGATATGGATTATATGYCATTCAACGAGATTTTCAGTAAGGATATCGTCGAAGAAAGCAGTGTTTYTGATTCCATGAACGACTGTYAAGGTTTTGATTRTGGTGGTGAAAATGCAACCGCAGTTAATAATGAAACAATTGAAGATCAAGCTAACTATTCAATGAGGAATGAAGATGGATGCAACGATCGTAACGAAACAATAAGTGAGCATAACGACGGAGTTTTCGTAGATTTTGTCGATATTGACGTTGCATCGTTGAGCAATGAAGCGGAAGGTATTGATTTGCTTTCATATGATTATGTCTTTTGCACTTTAAAAACATGTTAATGAACCTAAAAATTGTTTACRTGATGTTGTTAATGAACCGATATGTTAATGCACTATAATAGCATGTTTTATATGGTGATACAGTTTCCTATAATGAATCCAGATTTCACAAAAACACCCATATTGTTCGTTTCCTGGATATACTAGCWTTCTAATCCCTTAATGAACAACATAGGYTGCAATGGGACAAAYTGTTTGGAGAAGTAGAATTGTGAAGCCATTTTCATCACTTACTGTTTTGGTATAGGCCAATTTCATCACTGTTTTTGATGAAGCCATTTTCATCATGTAATTAAGTCAAATTGCTTTCAATGAACCCAAATGCAATGTAGTATGTTGTTAATGAACCTATATGTTAATGCACTATTCGACATAATACATACGTTTGTGATTTGAAGCAGTGATTTTCGCATTTTAAGAGATATATATATATATATATATATACGTTTATGAATCCTAAAAACCGTTTTTATGATGGTGTTAATGAAACTAAAATGTAATGTAACATGCTGTTAATGAACCTATATGTTTCATTAGTTGGAAAGATGTAACGAAGACAAATTCGTTACTGTTATTGACCAACTCTAAGTTAGTAAATGAAAAGGTTTTGATTTGTTTGATTATGTAGATTATCAATCTGATGGCATGGGGGAAACGAACGATGGGTCGAAATGTTGGTTCCCCAATGTAGACGTAAAATATAAGCCGAAGGTGGGTGATGGATTTGAGACCGTAGAATCGGCTGAGAAAATGTACCGGAAGTATGCTAATGAAGCTGGGTTTGATGTACATTTATCAAACAAAAAGATAAATAAGAACGGTCGTATCACTTCTCSATTTTATGTGTGTAGCAAGGAAGGAAGGCCACCAAGTAAGTATTTTGATTCCTTAGATGTTCTTCCAGGTGATCATAGGATTCGTAATTCAAATGTAAAGCGTTCCGGTTGTGGAGCATGTTTCAAGATTCATTTTGTTAAAGAACGGAGACAATATGAAGTTTACAAATTTATTGAACAACACAATCACATGCTTTTTAATAAGGAGGAGATGAGGTTTTCACGTTCTAAAAGGCAACTACACTACGCTGATCACAAAACTGTATTTCATGGTTCTAGTTCGAAGGTTGGTGTCACCAAGTCTCATAGATTTAGGAAAGCAATTACGGGTGGTGTAGATTGCTCGGGTGGCACCGTAAGAGATCATCAAAACTTCAAAAGCGATATGGCTTATTTTGTTGGCAATAAAGACGCGCAAATGTTGTTAAATGTGATGTCTAATAGGAGGAAGGTGTGTCCAGAGTTTTTTTTTCGAGTACAAGTGTGATGATAAGGAGTTGTTAGCGATTTTCTGGGCGGATGAAACTGCGAGATCGAATTATAGGGAATTTGGTGATGCAATATCATTTGATGCAACGTTTCGGACGAATAAGTAAGTTCCAATTGATATGAATCTATTTGGTTTGTGTTATTTATATTACATGTTATAGMTTGTATTWATTTATAATGTTTAATTTTAATAGGCATGCCATGATATTTGTTCCGTTTGTTGCAATTGATAATCATAAGAAGTCTGTCGTTGTTGGAGCTGCTTTGATTCACAATGAATCTGTGGTTGATTACACTTGGGTATTGAAAGMKTTTGTAAAAKCTCATGGACGTCAACCACRTTTTKTGATCACTGACCAATGTGCRTCGATGAAACAAGCAATTCTCATTGCATTTCCTGAATCCAAGCATCGATTGTGTATGTGGCATATCACTAAAAAGCTCAAATCTAAGGTAATTACGATGGAACTATTTTTTTTTCCCTTTTTTTTGTCATTTTTTTAAGTTTTCCTTCTAATTGTGTATGTGGCAGATCAGTAATAACCTCCAACATCGTACGCCGTTTGTTAGTGAATTTAATAAGTTAGTGTRGAATGTTCASCTTGGCCCTGAWGAATTTGARATRAAATRGCTCAACATGATGGWTTTGTATGGATTACGTGGAGACTCATGGTTTGATGAACTGTATGAGATTAGGGAGTCATGGATTCCGGCTTATTATAAGGATTATCATATGTCCGGTCTAATGAAAACAACWTCCAGGTCGGAGAGTATTAATGYTTTTTTTAATGTTTATGCATATTTTTGGCACRATCTAGTCATTTTTCTTCGTTCTTTTGATAATGCAATTGAAAGCCAACGGACGACACATGGGTCGCTAGAGGTGACAACGAAGTGCACAGTTCCTCGATTGGTGTCTCCTTGCAAATTAGATGCTCATGCAGCAGAAGTATATACACGGACGATATTTTTTGAAGTTCAAAAAGAGTTAAGAAAGGTTGTTTGGCTTTGTGGATGGGATGGATTCAATGATGTTGGTGAAACCTAAGTGTACACCATAACACACAAGAACAAAGCTTCTAAGATCACCACAAACTACATGGTAGTTTTTTCTTAATTACCTAATTTTGCCAAACAGTTAAAATAGTAGAATCCTTAATGCAACTTTCTAATATGATATGGTTTCTCATTTGATAGGTTGTCAAGAACAAGATTGAAAACTCGTATGATTGCTCATGTAATTATTTTGTTCGTAACGGGATTCTATGTCGTCACGCTCTCAAGGTAATGTTAAATGACGAGGTTGATAGAATTCCAGATAAGTATATACTTCRTCGTTGGAGACGCGATCTAGTCCCGGTGGAGTGGTTACCAGCACGTTTCAGATATGGGGAAGTTGACGCTGATAAGGAGAGGCTGATGAGTGTTGCTTATTCGTATTTTGAACGTATTCTAGGTCGAGTGCGAAATGAGAAACATATTTTGTCAAAATTTGTTGACCAAATTCAAGAATGGGATACAAAGATTGATAGTGAACTTCCTATACAGTCACACGCTCAAGAGACAACAGCATCTATTAAAGAGTTTCTTGGAGTATCTCAACCCGAAAATATTGATGTTCTACCTCCAACTGGCATACGGAATAAAGGTTGTGGGACTGGTAAGAGACTTATTAGTGCTGTCGAGAAAGCAATTACGAATGGCAAAAAGCAAAAGAGAAAGTGTCGGTTATGTCTTCAAATGNTCCAGGTCGGAGAGTATTAATGCTTTTTTTAATGTTTATGCATATTTTTGGCACAATCTAGTCATTTTTCTTCGTTCTTTTGATAATGCAATTGAAAGCCAACGGACGACACATGGGTCACTAGAGGTGACAACGAAGTGCACAGTTCCTCGATTGGTGTCTCCTTGCAAATTAGAAGCTCATGCAGCAGAAGTATATACACGGACGATACTTTTTGAAGTTCAAAAAGAGTTAAGAAAGGCTGTTTGGCTTTGTGGATGAGATGGATTCAACGACGTTGGTGAAACCCAAGTGTACACCATAACACACAAGAACAAAGCTTCTAAGATCACCACAAACTACACGGTAGTTTTTTCTTAATTATCCAATTTTGCCAAACAGTTAAAATAGTAGAATCCTTAATGCAACTTCCTAATATGATATGGTTTCTCATTTGATAGGTTGTCAAGAACAAGATTGAAAACTCGTATGATTGCTCATGTAACTATTTTGTTCGTAACGGGATTCTATGTCGTCACGCTCTCAAGGTAATGTTAAATTACGAGGTTGATAGAATTCCAGATAAGTATATACTTCATCGTTGGAGACGCGATCTAGTCCCGGTGGAGTGGTTACCAGCACGTTTCAAATATGGGGAAGTTGACGCTGATAAGGAGAGGCTGATGAGTGTTGCTTATTCGTATTTTGAACGTATTCTAGATCGAGTGCGAAATGAGAAACATATTTTGTCAAAATTTGTTGACCAACTTCAAGAATGGGATACAAAGATTGATAGTGAACTTCATATACAGTCACACGCTCAAGAGACAACAACATCTATTAAAGAGTTTCTTAAAGTATCTCAACCCGAAAATATTGATGTTCTACCTCCAACCGGCATACGAAATAAAGGTTGTGGGACTGGTAAGAGACTTATTAGTGCTGCCGAGAAAGCAATTACGAATGGCAAAAAGCAAAAGAGAAAGTGTCGGTTATGTCTTCAAATGGCTACAAATGATTCGAGGAATTGTCCAAAATGTGATTCCACTTAAATTATGTCTTTTAATTTTTGGTGACATTTCATTTCAACACGTTATAGTATTAGATTATTGTGTTTTAGTTAAATAAACTACATTGTTTAAATTGGTTTCATCAAATTATTAGTGAATATCTAAATTTTTAATAAAGTTGAATATGCTTTCATTTTACTGGTTGATGAAGGCGTAAAAAGCTAAGTTGGTACATATGATTCTGATGAAAATAGATATGTATTATTCTTATTGTCAATATGGAATCACCACATGTTATAATCACTGAATATTGATCATTATGTTTTGCATTATTTTCTACACGCATCAAGAAACTTTTGATATAGTTATGTATGATTTCATTTTACCCTTTTGTGTAGTTGAAAAAAAGTTATGTGATTACAATACATTATGATGAACATGGGTTCATCAGAAAACATTCTGATGAACATGGGTTGGGCATTTTGTATTAGTCATTCTACAATAACATATTGTGAATATGTAATAATCATGTATTTTTTGGATGAATATGGTTTGCATTATATATTCAGTATGAATCAAGTTCATTATAACATTTTCACCTTTTTGTGTAGTTGAACAAAGTGCTTATTTGAATATGTTATTCAAGATTCTGAATCTATATCGTTAGCATTCATATGACTATGCGTTGGCAAAATATGTTCATCAAATGTCATATACATTTCATAACGTCGAATATGCCAATAGCATAATGTTTAAACAAACTAGAAAATTCGATACCAAAAGCAAGTCATTAAAACCGTCTACATGCGAAAAGTATAAAAGAACATCAATCAATCAGATTCGAAGTCTCTCAGTCTTTGTATCGTCAGCATGTTTTCTTAACTTTTTWCGGATKGCTTCATCCATTGATTGAAACTTCTCAACTTCCTTAACGACATATTCCTTCTTCTTGTTGTAGTTGCTCACCAATTATTTTGCTACATATTTCATTCTKAGGGAGACTATTTGGATCTCTTGTGTTTTTCCTTCTTTTGACAGGCCAGTATCCCATGTTCGCACATCTCCCATGTACGTCTCCATGTGTCTCATTGCAAACACGCCACAATCATCGAAGTTGTTTTGTGTTTGCCAATCCATCCTCAACCTTTCTTGGCCGATTTCATCTAGTTCTCTCCCCGCTGGATGTCCAACATCATTCAAATGCCTGATCATCAATCTTTGCTACACAAACGGAATGATATGGTTAACACATCGTATATCATATTAATAAAGAATACAATTATACGTCAATATATTATTCATACCAAAATGTCTGTGATGAAGTCATATATCTATAGAAGTTGATCATCATCGGACACCTCTTGATATCTATTGTCTATGACAACAACCGATGGGTTCTTCARATTGAACACAACAAGATAATAGTGTCCCTTATCCAGTAATGGGAAGAATACCTATCATTTCATCAAGTTTGTAGTTTCATTAACAAAATGTTACATTGCATAAAAATCAGCATGTTACAGTGCATTAACATAGAGTTTCATTAACAGCATGTTACATTTATAAGAGGAGTTTTATATGTTCATTAACATCATCTAACAAAAGTAACAGTGTAATTAGGTTTATTCAGAGCATGTTACTGTGCATATAAAACTTGATGTAACWTTATGTTACTGTTACAWTGCTGTTAATGTGYTGRTACAAGYGTTTAGGTTAATTAACARCATGTTACTTGCTGTTACATTTCTGTTAATGWGCTGGTACAARCATTTAGGYTCATTAACARCATGTTACYTGYTRTTACTGTGCATATAAAACATAATGTAACATGGTGTGCATTTAGGTTCATTAAACAGCATGGGACATACTGATGAAACCAAATTCATGCTRAAACTRTGCATAAAACARCATATAACATACYGATGAAACCAAATTCATCARCTTACATATGAATCTAATTTCATTGGTAAACTTTGCGTCATCATGTAAAGGCTTATGTAGTGTACTAATGAAACCATTTGCATCAATGTGTTAGTACATGCGAATTAGCTAATGATGTTTGCAATAGTGTATMAGATACATTGACATGGGTGAYTGAGTGCATGTGGAATATGGTAGCAAAATACAGCAAAAACWATATGAAATTGAAAAACATAYCAGGTCTACATTACGCATTTGTACTACTTCCCAATTGTTTTTCGCACAAGATAACWATCCTTTTTTGAAAAGTGCGTATTGGGTGTTATGATTGACGCTCTTAGATCTTAGCTTAGTGTCCCCCTGTCATAAGCAACRATGTATGAGTATGGTTTATATTAATATAGYWGTTAGACAAGGAAATAAATGACATTTAAAGTATTCGCCTTTTCACGTACCATAACTTCCGTGTTAAAAAAATAACGACGCAAGGAATCCCTGTTCCTATACCRTTCCTCRTAGTTAAGCAATRTYGCCCATGCGTCGATCACACTAACGTAAATTGTAGTTGTACGCCCCAAGCTTTCGATCGCATGACGATGTAGCGTCGTATCGTTTGTTGTTGAAAACAACAACTCGCTGTATTTGAAACCGTAAAAAATGATAAATAAAAGATGAAGACGGATGCCATGGTGGTAATAATGCAACAAAGAAATTTTCATATAATYATAAACTTACTACTTTCCTCCAWGCCCAGCCACTKCCCATTCATGGATTCTTCTTTMTTCTGGTGTCACGTTCAGGTCAACGGCTCTAATAACAAAAGGGGACTTGAGATGGTCACCCAACTTTAGTTCACGTCTTGTCGCTCRCTCCACTTGATATTTCTTTGCATCTTCGGATACATTACATCTTTCCACCGAAGGACATCTTTCTATACATTCGGCCTCTTCATGCAATACCATTGACAAAGGTTCCGATTGCTTGATTGGACTAATACCCAAATCAAACTTTGGAGGAGTAATGGCTTCATATTGTCTTTTCGTCTTTGACGTTGATATAGTATTTTCAACTACTTTATCAACTGCTTCAATGAAACCAGGGCTTAACCAAATCTTGGGCAGTGGGTTTTCATTGAACCCACTTGGCTGACTTACAACAATATCCATTGAAGGTTGTCCATCATTTTTTGCAGTTGAATGATCCTTTAATCCATTGGAATGAGTGTCGTGTGTCTTGTTACATGCTCTTTCCTTGAACATGTCATCCAATTGATTCTTGTATTGATTGAATTCTTCGTCATCTGGAAACTTGGACATCGCTTCTTTAATCTCCATCTCAGCCTCCACTCTTGCACTTAAAACAACAACGATCTTAATAAGTATCCGTTGAACATGATCCTGCATTTGTTGACATTTAAATGTATTAGAAATTGCATAACTTAAAATAATAAAATGAAAGACAATACACTGCATCTGTGCATATAAAACTTGATGTAACATTATGTTACTGTTACATTGCTGTTAATGTGCTGGTACAAGCGTTTAGGTTAATTAACAGCATGTTACTTGCTGTTACATTTCTGTTAATGTGCTGGTACAAGAATTTAGGTTCATTAACATCATGTTACTTGCTGTTACTGTGCATATAAAATATAATGTAACATGGTGTGCATTTAGGTTCATTAAACAACATGGGACATACTGATGAAACCAAATTCATGCTGAAACTGTGCATAAAACAACATATAACATACTGATGAAACCAAATTCATCAGCCTACATATGAACCTAATTTCATTGGTAAACATATAACCCAAATTCATCATGGTGTGTTAATTGAAACATGATTCATTCAATCACTGTGTGTTAAATGAAACATGATACGGTGTGTTAAATGAAATAAGCAGTTTCATTAAAATACAATACATAAATCAAACCTCTTTGCTCATATGTGTCGGTGTTGATGGTTCACCGATATTCTCTTGATTTGAAGCGTAACGGTGATGAACATCTTCACTTGATTCAGCTTTAGATCGTAGAGGTAAAAGCCCGAACCCTCTGTCTTTAATCTCTATTGATTGTCTTTTCTTTAACAAATCAAGGGTCCATGCTGAGATTGCATGGCCCTTGTGCTCCACCACAACTTTTGGACTTATCGTCGCTTCCACATATAACAACTGCAAATGAAATATTGGTTTTGTTATGTAAAGTTTTTTTTGTAGTTTTATATATCTAGAAAAACTTACAGCGAGGTATGTCAACGGGCCAGCATAGAAGCACATTCTACTATCCCTCCTCCATCTTTGCTTGCTTGTTTTTATCTTCCCATATATGTACTTACACCAATCTATTTCTGGTATTACATCCTCACTTTCTATTCTAGATAGGAACCCAAAATTGCAGCATCCCATCCTATTACATTCAACCATCAGATTCACGAAGAGAACAAGAAAATTCAGTTTGAAGTTGAACCCTGCATCTCCTGAACTTTGTATTATCTTCATAATGTCTTTCGGCCGCATTTTTTTCTTATCAAACTGTTTCCTCCAGTTAGCTGTATATTTTTTGAATCCTCCACTTCATCCATCTCTAGAATATCAAATCCTCCCATTCTCAAACCCAACAATTTATGGATTGATTCAATTGTGATTGGTATTCCACCATTCACAACCTTCAACTCCATCTTCTTCACGTCAAGGTTGTCGACAACATAAAACCCAAGCTTCGATGGCACTCCATTAATTGTCATCTCTAATAAAGCGCCAAGCCCCATTTGTTTAACCACTTTCTTTTGGGCGTCATTTAAACTAACGATTGTTTGATGTAATGTTCTTGGTGACGTTCTAGTTCTCAAATTCTCCAATCCGTATTGATTTCCTTCACTTGCATCAGAATCTTCTAATCGTTCCTTACCTTTATTTGTTTCATCTTTTCCCCGATCCTTTGTTTCATCTAACGCAATACTCTTTCGCCGGGTTTTTCCTAATGCAAATGTTATAAACCAAACAATGAAGATGTTAGTGTCGCAATGCATATGTCATGTTATTTTATCTACTCGAATAACCAAACAAATATCACATCATTTATATAATGAATTCTCACCTATATTTTTAGTTTCTTTATCTGTATGGCAAACTTCATCTACTGTCCCATATTGACGTTTGCTTCTAGTGCACATCGAAGTACTTTTTTCATGTTCCATTGATGCTGCATTGTACGGTCAATTAGTTAATTTCAATATAAAATGCATATTTATAAAGAGTAAATGTTAGCTCGATTATATTTAGATATAACTTACCAATCCCGGATACATTTTCAGTCAGGACATCGTCTGTGACTACACCACTAACAGTATCTATATTTCTTTTCGCTCTCTTCCGTCTTGATCTAATTACAACTCCACGACCATCATCTGATTGAAACAAAAATGAATCCTTGGTGAACAGAACTGCAAAAATGAATATGCTATTTCAAAAATTCATGCATCATCAATTTGACAAGTTGGTGTCTATATATATGGCTGCTTACATTACGGTAATTCTTAAATTGATGCTGTTTACATGTATATGAATCTGATCACCACTAAACGTTTGTGATGCTTTGCTAGGTAAGTCCCGTTCGTTATATGCAGGTAACTATAGCATAAGAATGTTTTTTTGTTCATATAAGTATACACCATACATCTTAGCTTGTTCATTTTAACTACTAATATGTATAAATTCTCACAGAAGTGTAAACATAGTCATAATTAGAAGAGATTCAGAAATGGATATATGAAAAAAATGTATAGTATAACACGATTTGCAGCAGACTAAAATAAATACAAATGACTTCAACATTAACCGGTTCATATTTACTTACCATTCAAATGTGTTGAGACATCTTCTTCTTGAACTGGAAGAACTTGTTCATAATCTTGTACTGCATTTGGGTTCATTGCAATATGTCGATGCTCTTGATTGTGTATTTCATGATACGAAGAAGCTTTCGTATTTGCATGATCCTCGGGTACTGAAAAATTTATCCACCAACTTTCAACTTAATGAAATCCACTCAACTTAATAAATTCTGATAGATGTGTAAGAACTGTCATAATTAGATAAGATTCATAAAATGCATATATGGAAAAAATTGTATAGAAGAAACCGATTTGCAGCAGTCAAATGACTTCAACATTTAGTTAAGACTACCGGTTCAACATTACTAACCATTCAAATTAGTTGAGACATCTTCTTTTTGGTCCTTAAGAACTTGTTCAAAATCTTGTACTGCAGGTTCTTTACCAGGTTGTTTAACTTTTTTGATCATTAACAGGTTCTTTACCAAGTTGTTCATTATCATGTTCATTAACAGGTTGTTCATAAACAAGGTTGTTCATTAACAAGGTTGTTCATTAACAGTGAAACCAGGTTGTCAAGTCA
>NW_020201237.1:29341-33589 GCF_001531365.2 Cynara cardunculus var. scolymus | reverse complement strand
TACATGAGAATACAATGAGAACAGGTTCATACCACAATATAGGTTACAATATGAGAGGATGAAGAATGGTTTATGTAAAACGTTGCTTTACATACCATCATGAAGCCTGTTTCATTAAAACAGGCGACTTCATTGCTCATTCACATTGAAGTTTCTCAATGGATATTCTATTAGACACAATTAAAGTTTCTCAACTAGTTATGATGAATACCAGAAGTGACTAATTAAGCTAAAATATTAGACCCCTAAACACTGTTGCACCCTGAACCGATGCTATGAAACACTTATTTCAGCTTCAATTTGGAAGACTTGACCTCTTTGATCGAATATTGAAGGCTACTGCATCCATAATCAGAGTAGG
Organism: Cynara cardunculus var. scolymus; assembly: GCF_001531365.2. NCBI lineage: Eukaryota > Viridiplantae > Streptophyta > Magnoliopsida > Asterales > Asteraceae > Cynara > Cynara cardunculus. The sequence continues at coordinate 33,228 of NW_020201237.1, read as the reverse complement.
CAGAAATTACTCTGGTAGTTTTGTTGGAAATACATTAGTTTCTAAACCTAGTAAGTAAAATTGTATTTTGATAATAATAGAAACTATGAATGGGAAAAAGGGACTAGTTTCAGCCCAATTACCAGCTTTTTAGTCATAGAACAAAGGAAGAATGATGATACTCAGGTGAAGAGGGCCTAGTGAAGGCAAAAAATACACTGGTGGTTTGTCTATAGATTATGTTGTGTTATTAATAGAGTTTTTAGCATGTGAGGTTGTGATAAAATGATGAAAGGGGCCTAGATGTTTATTCTCTTAACCATTACGAAGCCTGTTTCATTAAAACAACTGTTTATAGAAACTAGAACTTTTGTATATCAATGTTTTATATGTGGGAACATACAACACAATAACACAGTTTTACACAAACAACCCTACCATATAGTCAAAATAACAATGAATCTTGATTCATTGAGTTGACACAAGTTTCATAAATATTCTTTATAATACAATGAAACCATGTTATTAAATACAATGAAACCAAGTTTCATAATAATGCATCCTGATTCATTGGTTGTTTCATAATCAACCTGTTTAACTTTTTTGATCATTACCAGGTTCATATACAGGTTGTTCATTACCAGGTTCATTAACAGGATGTTCATAAACAAGGTTGTTCATTAACAATGTTGTTAATTAACAAGGTTGTTCATTAACAATGTTGTTAGTTAACAAGGTTGTTCATTAACAGTTTCTTACATTGCATTGCATTTAGGTTCATTAACAGGTTTATTAACTAGTTGTTCATGAACAAGGATCCTCAAACCTATAGTTAATGTATGTCAATGTTTTATATGTGGGAACAGACAACACAATTACACAGTTTTTATACAAACCTATAGTTAATGTATATCAATGTTTTATATGTGGCAACAGACAACACAATTGCACAAGGTATTGAAGTTTGCCAAATGTATCTTGYTTCATTGAGTTGACACAAGTTTCATAAATATTCATTAGAATACAATGAAACCATGTTATTAAATACAATGAAACCAAGTTTCATAATAATGCATCTTGATTCATTGGTTGTTTCATCATCCACCTGTTTAACTTTTTTGATCATTAACAGGTTCTTTACCAGGTTGTTCATTATCAGGTTCATTAACAGGTTGTTCATAAACAAGGTTGTTCATTAACANATTTGCATAAAGATTTTGTTAGGTCAATAAATTGGGGTGATGAACACTATGGGTGATATTAAAGCTTCACTAACCTTTGACATTTGTTGAATCTGTTTCTTCATGTAGTGGAACGCTTTGTTCAGCATTTTGACATGCTTCTGGGTTCATTGAAAYAGGGTCTTCTTCTTCGTCAAGAACAACTGGATTGTCAGCGGTGTTCTTGAACTTAGAGAATGAATGCTTTATCATTATTCGCTCGCTTAGTTTCCTTACTGATACATATACACAACGCGTAAGGTTATATCAAAACATTATACTAATTTCATTCAACGAAGTATCTTACCTCGATTTGCTGCAATGAATACACCACGATGAAGTTCGTCTGCCATAACTTCTTACCTAGAATCAATTTCTTACTGAATCACGGTGTTAGCATTTGATTTAGAGTGATTATAGCATTGTTGATTTCCTAGTATCGTTACTTAGAATAAACTGATTTCCCCCTTACCATTTTACCCTTCATTGCCCTCAAATAATCAGGCGCGTGTATCAAAATATCTAGTTTATTACGACTTTGCCATCAAATGCATCTTGACCTTAGATTAAAAATTGGATGGTAAAGATGATGGTTGTATTGGGTGTAAGAATTGCAAAGGTTGTATTTTGACCTCCCTATATATATATATATATATATATATATATATATTTAGAGAGAGAGAAAGTTTTACACGAGAACGCTAACTATTTAAGGAAACAAGAAAAATATTGTTAATGTACAAAATCACATGTGATTTTTACATCAAATAGAAGCGAGCGACTTTTGAGGCCATTTAAGTCGCAGGGCAAAGTCGCTCGGATCATGTATGATATGTTATGTGAATCATATATGATTTGTACATTAGTGACCTTTTTCTTTTTTTCTTAAATAGTTAGCGTTCTCGTTTGAACCTTCCTCTATGTATATATATATATATATATACTGACAATGAAAATATAGGACAACCCAGGGAGGGACCTTTGGATACGGGGGCACGGGCCACCGCCTCTTTCCTCTGTCATAGTGTAAAACATTATAGGGTCGTGAAAAATGTCATCGTATATATTTGAAACTACAATAGGGCACAAGTTTCCCTGCAAGGTTTTTCTTCCACCCTGTTGATCCTCTCTCTCAGTGATTTGTTGATAATCCCTTTTCACTTATACGTTGTATTTATGTTTCTGTCTTTTCAGTTCCAGCGATCTTCACTGAGCATGTTCAGTGATCGCTGAATAACTTGTATTATAAATCTATCAGAGATAGCGATACTTCAAGAAGACAACACTCACACCAAAGAACCTTCAGCAAACGTCGAAGACTGAAACTGAAGATTAGAGACTGGCGAGTACGTGATCTAAAGCGGTACTGAGTGATTACAAGCCTGTCTATATATGTGTTAAGACTGCTCAAGCTTCAGCGAATAATGAAGAGACCTTCAGGTCATTCCAGCATTCAGCGATCAAAGGAAGCTTGCTTAGCACGATTGTTGTTGTCTTGTCCTTATGCACATAAAGGACAAAACCCATACCCTTATGAAAGTTGGTAAGGTACGGAGTCGACTAGTCGACTCTATTGTCCACCAACTTTAGGTAAGGATGTCTGCTGATAATAGTGCTTTTTGTACTATTCATTGTAGCAAAGGACAAGCCTTCCTCTTAAGGCTTGACATACACTCTAACCCTACCATATTACATTAAATGAACATTTAATGCACTGGTATAAATAGAAGTGTTTCTTCTCCATGCAAAGTGCGCGCAACTCACATCTCTAACCCTAATTCTTACTTCAAGCATTTTCTAGCTTAAGTAAAGGATCTTCTTTACAATATTTCTTTTCTTGTATTGCTATGACTTAGTGTGTATCTAAAGATTGTTTAGATAGGTTTTTATCACCTTATCTTTCTGCAAACAATCTTGTAAAATCTGTATTGATCTTCTTTATTAATATATATTTTAAATTTGAAAATATTGTGTTTGTATTCATCCCCCCCCCCCTTTCTACAAACTGTTTTACTATTCTTGTAGATCCTCAAGGGACCAACACACCCCATACCCGAGTTTGAATGTAGTTAGTGTCATTTTCTTAGCTTTAGCTTTTAATTTCAAATTTATTATGTTTTTGAAAAAATCGCAATAAAAGACGTGATTAGGACTTTGTATATGGAAAAACAATGAAAACTTTGTTTTATGAAAAATATCTCTATATTTGTTTATAGTTAAATGGGGCCACTATTTTAAACAAATCTAGGTCTGTCTCTGGGACAACCCCAATTTATATTTAAAGAACCAACAACAGTAATCAAATATTACATCACTTTAGACATAAGGATCATACATTTGATCTTGTAAGCAAAGAAATGGAAAAGAAAATTAAATTAATGAAAGAACTCACACGTAACATCAACATTATACGATGAATCAATGAGAATTAACAGACCTTGGAAGCAAAAAAATTGAAAAAAAGCAGAGAAATTAAATGGAAGAGAAGAACCGAGAGGTAGATGCTTTTTTCCAATTTTTTTGCTTCCAAGATCTATTCATTCTCATTGATTCATTGTATAATGTTGTTGTTACGTGTGGGTTCTCCAATTAATTTAATTTTCTTTTCCATTTTTTTGCTTACGATATCTGTTGGTCCCCTTAGGGTATACAAGATGTGTATAACAGTTTGTAGAAGGGGGGGGGGGG
>NW_020201237.1:0-29326 GCF_001531365.2 Cynara cardunculus var. scolymus | reverse complement strand
AAAATTTTCAAATTTAAAATATATATTGATAAGAGAAGATCAATACAGATTTTACAAGATTGTTTGCGGAAAGATAAGGTAGACAAAACCTATCTAAACAATCTAAAGTTTACACACTAAATCTTAGCAAATAAAGAAAAGATTTGTTGTTAAAGAAATAGAAGAAAGTAAGTTCTATCTGGAAGAGAACTTGTTTAGAATACAACAAAGAGATTCTAACTTGCTCTTGAAGATGAGCGTATTTGTTCTTAGATGTGTGTGTTCTTTTACTTAAGTGTAAGTAAGCTCAGAGTAAGGGTTAAGAGTATATCTGCATGGAGATAGAACATATCTATTTATATCCGTTGCATTAAATAGACATTTAATACAGTGTTGTAGGGTTAGAACGCGTGTCAAGCCTTAAAGGGAAGACTTGTCCTTTGCTACAATGAATAGTACAAAAGCCTATTCATGAGTAGGCATCTTTTCATAAAGTTGGTGGACAATAGAATCAACTAATCGGCTCCATACTGTACTAACATTTAGAAAGAGTATGGGTTTGTCCTTTGTTTGTGTAAGGATAAGACAACAACAATCGTTTTCGACAAGCTTCTTTTGATCGCTGAATGCTGGAATAAGCTGAAGGACTCTTCAACATTCGCTGAGGCTTGGGCAGTCTTCACACGTGATCTCGCCAGTCTCTAATCTTCTATTTCAGTCTTCGACTTTTGCTGAAGGTTCTTTGGTGTGAGTGTTGTCTTCTTGAAGTACCGCTGTCGCTGATTGGATTTACAATACAAGTTCTTCAGCAATCACTGACCAGATTCAGTGATGATCGCTAGAACTGAAAAACAGAAACATAAATACTTCGCATAGGATAAMAGGGATTATCATCAAATCAAATGAGAGAGAGGATCAACAATCTCCCCCTATTTGATGATAACATGACAACATAAAGAAAGTTGTCTAATCAAATAATAGTAAGGAAAAGTAACTTATAAAGTACATGTCCGTTTTAACTATTTTTAAATCTTTTTCAGTGAGTCAGTCTTTACTTGGAGAATTTTCTTAAGTTGTATTTAAGAAAAGTTACAGGGATGGAAACTGAAACTGAAAGCTTATTCACTGACTTAAAGATTGTCAATGAATGTAAAACGTAACACTGGAACTCATAGACTTGTGTCCCTATTACTTTTTTCAGGGATTTTTTTCAGTGAAATACAAAAACACTTATATTATATTCAATGGAAATATTACAAAATGTTCAGTATATGTCTAAAACTTACAGACTATAAGATTAATCACTGAAAGTAGACATAGTAAGTCGATTACAAAAGAATGTGGACAATATTACAAAGAAAGATAAACTAGTCTAGGATGTTTAGATTAATGTAGCCAAGTACATCTTCTCCAAGCTTCTTTCGACATAGAAATTCTTTTCATATCTTTCGGTCCACCACTTTTCCTTGCAAGTTATCATCTATCTAAAACATAAGATAAACTAGATGTCCCATCGGGAATAGATGTAACTCAGACATTCTCTGGAATCTTACTTCACCTTCATAGTCAAGGAATATAATTCGTAACTCAGGTTTGAAGTGCACAGAGTTGGGTATATAAGGACCCTTCTCTGGCAGATCAAGATTCATCATGGAGATGTCTATACTCTCATATTCCTTCAGGACTTCATCTAAGGAGAACCTTGTTTCATGTTCATTCCTCAGGGATGGTCTATCATTAGGACTAGAGGGTCTTTTTTTCCTTCCTCCCTTCTTTAGAGATGGGCTGTCAGGGACTACGACATACCTGGATATCCTTTTGATGAGATCATTGATGATGTATTCGATAATCGGCTTATGTCTAGACTTGGATCACTGAATGGCTTGCCTGATCTCCAGCCATTCGCTGTATCCATAGGGCTAAGGTAGGAAGGGTACTCGGTAATGGCGTCGAGATTGTCCCTGGTGACGGGTATTTAGACAAGAGTTCCACCGTCTTTGGATCGTCCGTTGACGCTGATGCTCTTGATCGGGTGAGGACTGATTCTCTTCTTCAGCTTTGCTTCGCTCCAGTGCTTGTCCCGCTCAACCAGCTTCAGATTTTTCTCGTGCTCAGCTTCTACAAGAGAAAGTAACTTAGCTTGTGCTTGGACAACATTCACCTTATTTTTGGACTTTTTCTTTGGGAGAATCTTTTCAGCTAGTGACTTGGCCAACTTTAGGCTGTCTTCAATTTGCTTCTTCTAAAGCTCTATCCCTTCTTCAACCCTTAACGCCTCGAGTCTTTTAGCTTCTGAAAGGAAGTCAAACTCACCACCAGTAGAGGTACGAAGAGGGATTTTACTCTAGTATGGTCGAGTGACTCCTTAAGCTGAGCCATCTGCTGGTTGGTAGGAGTACTAGAGACTGGGTTTTCAGGGACCCACTCTAGTCGACCGTAGGTTGTAGAAGGAATATGAAGTTGATATAATAAAGTGACAACTACCTGAGTGGTAGAGTCTTCAAATAAGGGTTGTGGGTTTTGAAAAGTACCTTCAGGTTCCCTTCTTCAGCGACACCTTTGCCTTTCGACTTAGGGTCCTGGTTCTTTGACGGGGCGAACTATTCTTCCTTTTGCTCCCTCTGGGATGCAAAATTCTTGAGGGAGACTCCTTCGGTGGTGGTTGTTAGTCGTTGGTACTGAATGGTGAAGTCATCTTCATCATCGTCATCATCATCGCCATCTAGGTCACTGCCAGAGTCTAGAAGATCAGGTTCATCATCTTCATCATCATCTTCTTCATCATCATCATCACCAACAACAGGTGCAGAGGTGACGGGTAAGTCATCAACTTCCTTAGTTGTAACAGCTTCACCGAAGGTTGGGATAAGATGAGCAATCTTAGCTTTAACTTCATGGATTGCTGGAGTAGCTGATGGTCCAACAGCGTTGGACCTCATCTCCCCCTCTCTAGCTAAGGCTTGAGAGTATAGGCCAGAGATTACGTCCATGCGCTGATGCTGGAAAACCATCATTTCCTCTAGCCGCGACAGAGCGCTAGCTAGAGTTGTCATTGCTTTGCGCGTCTCATTAAGCTGAGCGTGGTCATTAGCGGTGAAAGAAGGCGAGATCACTGGTGCTGGTTGACGGACAACATCCAAGATTTGTTGGAGAAGCTCTGTCTGCTGGAGAGATTGAGTCTGAGCGTCATCAACCCTACTGGATAGAACAACGATGGCTTCAGCGTTGCCTCGAACAGCCTCATGCAGAGTTGAGAGCTGACTCCTTATGTCTTGAACATTAGTTTTGACACCTGAGGGGTCCGCATCAAGATCTGCCTTGCGAAGCATCTCTCGATGAACTTCAGACATTTTGTAGAAGACGGTATCAGCGGCTGGGATGAGAAGCTTGACATCAGAAGCCATGCCATAATCCTTGTCATCTTCGTCAATCGCGTCATCCTCATCCTCGTCAATGGCCTCATCCACAGAAGGACCTGTAAGAGAATGAGAGTGAGTTAAGAGAGGCTCAGGGTTAGAAGAACTGAAAGGATAGGAAGATGGAATACCTGAGGGGCCATCAGTGACATCCAAAGGAATGACACTAGCTTGCTCAATGATGCCCTTGAGAGGATGAGCATCTGTATGCTGAGGAGCCTCGAAAGGAGCAACCTCAGGTCCAGTGGTATGTGTTTCATCATCAGGGAGGACATTCACTGATGAGTCATAAACACGTGTAGCGACCAAAGAAGGAGGAGAAGAGAAAATGATTGAGAAGATTTATGGGTGGTCAGCGGTGGCAGCACTGATATTCATACCTTCATTGATTTGGGTCACTAAGACGGCTGGGGTAGGCATCACTGATACGACAATGATTGTAAGAATCAATGAAGAGCTGGGGAGGGTAGCTTAAGGTGCCTTGGGGTTAAGGCTAGTTTCAATAGCTGAAACCTGTCGAGAGGTCTCAGCCAGAGATGTGGCTATCCCCTTTTTGGCCTTCTTGGCTCTCTGAAGAGAACCAAGAGTTGGTTGAGAAGTTCGTTTTAAAGGGGTTTTGGTGGCTGGGCTAGACGCAGGGGGGTTTTCATGTGTCTTTACCACCGGAGGAGAAAAGGGAGAGAAGGACACTATAAAAGAAAGTGCAACGTCTCCTTCCCTCAGCTTGTGATCCAGAATCGTGGATCCAAGCCTACACACCTAGAGGTTTCCTTACTTGGTATTTTTCTGTAAAAAACTTTGCAAAAACCATGTATAGGAACCTGGTGTATGGTACCACCTTTTCTTGCTGACAACAATTCAGCTTTTGCACCAGGTCATTGAAAATAATCGCATCATAATTTATATTGTGACGCTGAATAGTAGATACTCCAATTGTCAGGGAGACTTTGGAGGCCTGATCTTGTTCTCCAGTCTTTCTATCCATAGATTGGATGAAGTGAGAAAACAGATATTTCCAGATCGTTGACATTATGTTTTTCTCAATCTTTGACAAGGACTTCATGGGAGCATTTGAGTCCTTCTTCATTAGCCATTGATAGACAATTGCATCGAGACATTGATGATCTCGACAGTGGAGGACTCGCTGTCAAATGGGTCCTTGGGGAGGCGAAGAGCAGTCCTCATGGTGTTGACTCCGAAGTTCACGGTCATGCGGTTGAACGTGAAGGTGATCTTCTCCACTTGGTGGCCATTCTTATCCTCGAGTTCTACCACTTCAGCAGTGAACGAGAACTGGTGGAAGGCTTCTTTAACCATGATGGCCTCATGGTTAAGAGCAAAAGCAAGGGACGACCGTTTGAGAAAGTCGGCCGCTTCCTTGTAGAAGGCTTCGTTTGAAGGGATCTCTAGCAAGGCAACGTGATTGTTGGCCTTGAAAGATACTTCATCGATTGAGAAGCCTACGTTCTTGGCAGCCATATGTTTTTAGTAAGAAAAAATAAGATACAAAATAGGGTTAGTGAAACCAAGAGATGTGTATAGTTTAAGTTTTAAACAAGAAAAACTTCTTTTGAAAAATCCTTGAAGAAGGATTAGGGTTTTTCAAGTAGAATGTGTTTGATGAAATATGATTATAACGAAGAAGAAGGTTGAGTTTATAATCATTAATGTCTATTTTTAAGAGAACAAAGTTCTTAAAACTTCAAACATTTGTTTCATAAAAGAAAAGAAGAATAAGAAATGAAGGAGTGTATCGACCTTAGTTTGTTTGAGGTGAGGAAGGTCGAAGAAGAAATTTTTGAAGGTTGTTCTTGTTTGCAAAATGATAGAGGTTCGTCTTGATATTTTGAAAGTGTAAAGAAAAATGTGTGGGAGAAGTCTCATATTTATAGGTATGAGGAGAGAGAGTGTGGATAGGAGAGAGAAAAAGACGACGGTTGAGGAAAAAGGCCATGATGAAAAATATGGCACGTTCTCATCCATGATTATATGACATTTAATGAGGTAGCGTATGATAGACCTTTTTGCGTGTCTCAAAGCGTTGCACATTGTAAACAGAGAATGTCGTCATAAAGATGGTTCATTAACTATTTCTTTTAAAAAACAAAAAGGTTTTTAAGAAAACGGAAAGTCATTTAGTGTTAGAAGAAACACTGAAAAGACCTTTAAAAACTTTTGATCACTGAAGAGAGAAATACTTCAGTGTCAGTGATAAGAGAATCACTGAATCTGACATTTAAAAAACATTTGAGTCACTAAATAGTAAAGGTTCAGTGATCATTTAGATTGTTAAGAAAATATAAGTATATGAGAGATATACTTATAAAAACGTTCAGTGAGTACAAGAATCACTAAAATAGATCTTTTAAAATAAAATTGATCACTGAAGGAAGAAAGCTTTAGTGACAGTTTAAGTTCTTAAGAAAAAGGAATAAGTAAACATACCTTAGAGAGAATAAATATATTTTCTCAAGAGTTCAGTGACAGAGATAGAGCACTGCATCATTTCACTTACTGATCGATGTTAATAGCTGAAAAAAATTATTCTTCAGCGTTTAGCATCCCCAGTTTGCTGATCAAGATGTTAAATCTTGTCTCATCAAGAGGTTTGGTGAAAAGATCAGTGAGCTGGTAATCAGTTGGAATGAAGTGAAGTTCAAGGTCACCATTCATGATATGATCTCTGATAAAATGATATCGGATCTCTATATGTTTGGTCTTGGAGTGAAGTACAAGGTTATTTGCAATTGCAATAGCACTAATTCTATCACAATAGATAGGAACTTTTGAAAACTGAAGATCGTAGTCTTTCATTTGTTTTTTCATCCAAAGAATTTGGGCACAACAGCTACCAGCAGCTACATATTCAGCTTTAGCGATTGATGTGGACACTGAGTTTTGCTCATTACTTGTCCAGCTCACCAACTTTCCATCTAAAAGATGACAGCCTCCAATGGTGCTTTTCCTATCAATTTTGCAACCTGCAAAATCACTATACGAGTAACCTATTAGGTCAAAACCTGAACCTTTAGGGTACTAGAGACCCAAGTTAGGAGTTCTCTTAAGATATCTGAAGATGTGCTTTACAGCAATCAGATGGGATTCCATAGGTTCAGATTGATATCGTGCACATAAGCAAGTAGAATACATGATATCTGGTAGACTAGCTGTGAGATACAACAGGGAGCCGATCATTCCTTTGTAAACGGTTACGTTTACAGGCTTTCCATTTGGATTCTTGTTGAGAGAGAGTGGAGGAACCACTGAAGTCTTCATAGATGAACTATTTGATAGATCAAACTTCTTCAGCATGTCACGAACATACTTACTTTGACTGATAAATATACCTTTATCTGACTGTTTGTCTGGAGACCTAAAAAGAAGATTAGTTCTCCCATCATGCTCATCTGATATTCTTTCTTCATGCGACAGCGAATCAAAAACACAAAGAAGGATTAGTGGAACCAAATATAATATCATCGACATAAATTTGGACTAGAATAATGTGACCTTTAACTTAAGAAATAAGGTCTGGTCAATCTTTCCACGTACAAATTTCTCAGAGATGAGAAAAGAGGAAAGGAAAGGGTATCATACCAGGCACGAGAAGCCTGTTTTAACCCATAAAGAGATTTATTCAAACGATAGACATGGTTTGGATACTTAGGGTCAAGAAACCCTGAAGGTTGTTCAACATAAACTTCCTCTTAAAGTTTTCCATTAAGGAAAGAACTCTTTACATCCATTTAGTTGATTTTAAAGTCTCTATGGGCAGCAAAGTCTAGGAAGACTCGAATTGCTTCGAGTGTAGCCACTGGTGCGAAGGTTTCATCATAGTTGATCCCTTCTTCTTGTCTATAACCCTGAGCAACAAGTCAAGCCTTGTTACGGGTTACCACACCTTCTTCGTCCAACTTTTTGTGATAGACCCACTTGGTGCCTATCACTGTTTTGTCAGAAGAACGTGGGAGAAGGTACCATAATTTGTTTCTATCAAACTCAATGAGCTTCTCTTGCATGGCAAGGACCCAACTAGGGTCTGAGATAACATCATTGATTTTCTTGGATTCAACTAAGGAAAAAAAGTTGACAAAGAGACATATATTACCTAGACCACAATGAGTCTGAATACCTGCATCTGGATTACCAAGAATTTGATGAATTGGATGGTCTTTAGTCGATCATTGAGCTGGTAGAGAATTATCATCTGAGTAGATAGCTTCAGGAACAGAGGATGAGGCTTCAACTGCAGTGTCTTCAGCAATAGGAACAATTGCTAAAGGAGCCTCAGATTCAACGACTGATAAAGGTTCAAATGCTGAAGGCATTTCATTCACTGATTGATTAGTGTTTAAAGTAGGAGGAATACAACTATAGGCACGACAACAATCTCTGAAGAAGATACATTGGAGTGACTAGCTGCAACTAGAATGATAATTGGATCATCTTCAGCTTTAAGGGCTTCAGTGTTGAGAGGAATGATGAATGAAGCTTCAGGTTGCCCATAGTGAGAGAACATCCAGTATTCTAATTCATCATCATCATTTAAGATGGGGTTTGAATTAACTGACTGAGATTCGTCAAAAGTGACATGGATAGTTTCTTCTATCGTCTGTCTTCGTTTGTTGAATACTCTGAATGCTTTGGATACTGAAGAATATCCAAGAAATATTCCTTCATCAGCTCTGGGGTCGAACTTTCCGAGTTGGTCACGATTGTTAAGAATATAACAAGTACAACCAAAGATGTGTAGAAAGTTAATAGATGGCTTTCTTCCATGGAAAAGTTCATAAGATGTCTTCTTGAACCTCTTGTCGATCAACGATCGATTTTGAGTGAAACAAGTGGTGTTGACAGCTTCAGCCCAGAAATGAGTAGGGATATGAGATTCGCTAAGCATTGATCGAGCAGCCTCAATGATTGTTCGATTTCTCCTTTCAGCGACCTCACTTTGCTGAGAAGTTCTCACTGAAGAAAAGTTGTGAGAAATTCCCTTATCTTCAAAGAAGTTATCCATAGTACTATTTTTGAATTCAGTACCATGGTCATTTCTAATAGATCGTACTTTAATGTTGTTAAGTACTTTTATTTTGTTGATGAACGAAATGATATCTTCAGGTGCTTAATCTTTGGATCTTAGGAAGAAGACCCATATGCACCTGGAATACTCATCAATAATGATGAGTGTGTACTTCTTTCCAACTATAGATTGCACGTTGACTGGACCAAAGAGATCCATGTGCAGTAGCTGAATAGACGCAGTCACTGAGGAGATTTGTTTTCCTTTTTCACATGTTGAGCAAAGAGATTCCTTTGCAAAGGAGTGTTGAGGAAGACCAGTGACAAGATCATTTCTAGACAACTCATTGAGTGTCTTAAAGTTAATATGAGAAAGCCGTTTGTGCCATAGCCAGTTGATATCTGACGAGGCTTTAGAGAAGAAACAGCTATTCCCAGTTATAGAAGAATCCATATTGATGATATGGACATTCTCCAAGCGAGAACCGGTCAAGGAAACCTTATCATCTTTGTCGTAGACGCAACATGAATTCTTAGAGAATTTTACTGTGTAGTCTTTGTCACACAGTTGATTAATGCTGAGGAGGTTGTGCTTCAGTCCTTCAACGTATGCAACTCGTTTGAACATGGTTGCACCGTTGGTTAATATACCAAAACCTCTGGTATATCCTTTTCCGTTACCTCCACAGGTCACGGAAGATCCTCTTTCATCCTTGTAGTTAATTAGCATGGTTTTGTCTCCGGTCATATGCCTTGAGCATCCATTGTCTAGATACCATATGCCTTTGACATCGTGTATAAGGGAACAGTTTAAAAATGCTTTTGGTACCCAGTTATTGGCGTCCAACACTGTTAGAGGCATCATCCACTGATGCTAAAGAACCAACATCAGCAGACGACATCACTAAACCTGAAGAGGTTTTAGTGGAAAGAGGAACAACCTCTGAAACTAGAGAGATTGAGTCAGTAGAAGTCTTCACTGAGCCTGATGAAGAGGCTACAGTGGATGGAATTACAACATTTGATGTTGAAGGCTCAACAGCAGTTGTTGTCTTCACTGAGCCTGAGGAAGAGGCTCTAGTGGTTTTCTTCACTTTGGTTGCTTTTGCAGCCTTAGTGAAGGATTTCGCCTTGGTTGATTTCTCAGCCTTAGCTAGTTTCTGGCACTTAGCTGGTGGACCAGCCTTCGCGGCAGAAGGACACTTACTGGCAATATGTGTATTTTCACCATAGTGTTTACACTTTCTATAACTGAAGGTAGCTTTAGGGCCAGGAAGTATCAAATTAGAAGAGGGACCAGCTCCAAGAATTCCTTTCTCATTAGTTCTTAAAGGAACCTTTGAGGCTTTGGAGTCCTTAGATGAAGTATTCACCTTGAGCTGAGACTTAGACTTCTGAGAGGATTCAAATTTCTTAGTCACTGAAGAAGAAGGTTTGCAAGCTGAAGGAATAGACCTAGATCTATTAGATTTGTTAGACTTCTTAGCAAGAGGTGCTATGACAATGGATTTACCCTTGTCTTTGCAACCTCAACTCGAAGGAGTTCCATCAAGATGAGTCTCAGTTGAAGAAGACTGAGAGAAAGAAGTGTCAGGAATGGAAGAGATAAAGGTATCAAACTTGAGCATGGACCTGTCAGTGACACATTCTTTCTGATCATAGGAAAATCCTAGACCAGTCTTTATCTTGGCCGGGATCTAAGCATTGATGATCTCAGAGGCTTTGACAGAGGCTTTGCACCACCCTTCAATGGTAGCCTTCTTAGCCTTGAGTTCAGCGATTGCTCGCTCACGCTCAGCGATAGCCTGTTCGCGTTCAATAGTGATGGCTTGGTTTACAATGACCTGATCTTTTAGGTTTTATTCAACCTTGGTCAGCTCCTTGATCTTAGAATGGCAAATCTTCAACTGTTCTTGAAGATCAAGATTAAGCATTTCTGCTTTTGATTTGCCCTTGAGGGCATTGTAAATATCCACCGTCAACGTGTCTAGTGTAGAAAGGCTAGAAGAAGAAGAGAGTTCATTCATGATACATACCTGAGTAGGAGAAGAGGATGAGGGATCATTTGAAGTAGATGTCTTTGAAGCTTCTTCTTTGACATCCTTGGCCATTAAGCAAAGATAGGACGCATCTTCCTCATCAGATGAATCAGCCCAATCATGCTCTTCAACGATAAGACCCTTGGCCTTTCGCTGGTGATTCTTCATCTTTTTGTACTTCTCCTTCAGCTTCAGGTATTTGTCATCCCTGGACTTGAAGGAGGATGGGGTTTTGGAAGATGGCGTGCAATATTTTTTTATCTACATTCACCTGCAAAGTGTCCAGTGCTGTGACAATTGTAGCAGATCGCTAAAGCCTTGTCTACTTTATCAGACTTTGGCTTTTCTTTTATGGTGAGCGAGGGAGATCTGTGGAAGTTGCTTTTGCTAATAAATCTTCATAAAGTTTTAGTCAAAAGCGCCAAGGATTCATCATAATCTGCAAGATCAGATTCTGATACATCTTCAGAGTTAGTAGAGTCTAACTCTGTAATTACAACAGGAGGAAGAAAAGAAGAAAAAGAAGAACAAGAAGGAATTTCAGCTGAAGCATCTTTAGAGATCAAAGCTAACGAAGAGCTTTTCATTTCTTTGGAATCTTTGATCAGATTCCTTTTCAGCTGACGAGATTTCTCATGATTGAGCAGGATCCCGTAAAGAGTAGAAAGAGAGAGAGAAGACATGTCATTGGACATCTTAAGACACATGGAATAAATGTCCCAAGATTCAGGAAGACATTCTAGAAACTTAGTTAAAGTTTCAGAATTAGAATATTCCCTGCCTACAGTCCTAAGATCATTAAGAAGACAATAAAAACGTTGATGTACTTTAGACAGTGTCTCAGTCTTTCCACAGAGAAAGCTTTCATACTGCCTTGTTAAGTTAATCTTCCTTGATTCTTGAACCTGAGAGGTTCCTTCATATTGAACACATAGACTATCCCACATGGATTTGGAGGATATGAGTTTCATCACTAAGTGATAAACCTCGTCAGGAAAAGACATAAATATTATAGACTTAGCACGAATGTCTATGCCGATGAAGATGACAGGGCAAAATTGACCAAGTCTGAAGAACAACCAGAGGGTCGATGAACAACCAAATATGCGATGAAAAGAGCATCTTCATCACTCCTCTGGTCTACAACACTTAAGAGTTTTCTTCAGCAATTCAACCAGAGACATACGATGGAAATATGAAGATAAGGTTGATTCATTATCTCATAAAAGACGGCTGGAGATAACAAATCGACAGCTAGATTTCAAGTTTATCTCGATTTATAGCTTATCCATAGTATAGAGAAACTTTATCTGTTAGTACAAGATTAGCTAAACAGTCTCGCCATATAGTTATCTTCTAATTAGCCTTCTAGTATAAATAGGTGATTAGGCCTATTGTAATTAATATCACTTTTACGTTTTGATACTGAATAAAGTGAAACTATTGGCAGTCAAGATTATTCTTTGAATGTTCATACATTGTTCTTGAGTGTTCATCATTTTGTTAATTAGAACACTATAATTTGGTTATTCTTAACTTGATTATTAGTGTTATTGAGAGATCTGGGATCAACAATTGGTATCAGAGCCAATTGATTGTTTTTCCAATCAAACGATCATCTAAAATCTCTCAATTCACATTTTTCACAAAATATCTTCTCCAAAAACGTAAATTTTCTCTCTTCCAAAAAATTTCCAATGGCCAACTGGAACTCCGCATATAGTGTTGGTTCCCTCACCAAACCTCCAACTCTTCAAAGAGAAGAATACCCACAATGGAAAATACAAATGGTAAATTTTCTGGAAGGGATGGACAGAAATCTTCTGCGATCTATCATGGAGGGTCCCTATGTTCCAAGAGTTCCAGGAACAAATACAACAGCAGAAATTCCTGCCTACTACATGCCCAAGGACGAAAAAAATTGAGATGAAGATGACATAGATTGAGTTGAGACCGACAGAAAGGCCAAAAGACTAATAATTATGGCCATACCCAATGAAATCTTCCAATCCCTTGACGCATGTTCCACGGGCAAGGAACTATGGGATGAGCTGGCAAGCCAATTGAAAGGAGGGGGGCAAAAATGAAGAAGAATCGTAGAGCTCAGTGTCTCAACGAATGTACCAACTTCAAGGCTCTTCCTGATGAACCGATTCAGAAGACATATGATCGTTTCAACACATTGATTAATCAATGTCGTCGAAACGATATCTCCAGAACAAAGGAAGAAAACAATGTTTTATTCCTTAAAAGTCTTGGTGATGAATGGACACAGCTGTCTATGTCCCTTCAAGCAAATCAGGACTTAGACGGCTGGTCATTCCATGACGTATACGAAACTCTTGCTACACAAAAAAACGACATCTTGAAGAAAAAGGTGCCCATCGGTGGACTCCTAGCTCTAGCAGCTGAAGAAAAGGAAGTTTCAAGGACCTCCACCAAAGACCACAAGAAGAAAGGAAAGAAAGCACTGGTGGTGGAATCAGAGTCTGAAGATGAAACATTCGAATCAGATAATGATATCAAAGCTTTGCCAAATCTCTGGCCTTGATTACAAAGTAGTTCCAGAAAAAGTTCATCAAGAAACCCTATGAACGAAGAGAGTTCAAGAGGKAGAGGTACCAGCCATCCTATGAAAAGAAGCCATCTAAATTCCATCAAAGGGAAGACAGAAGAGATGGAAGAGAAGAGATAGAAGAAAGAAGAAAAGAAAGAAGAGAGGAAAAGAGAGAGGACAGAGATGGAAGGAAAAATGACCTCCGCTGCTTCAGGTGCGGAAAAATCGGTCATTTTTTCAAAGAATACAGAGGACGACTGGTAAAGGATGCTGACTACTACAAGAATAAATACAAGTACAATCCTAGAGAACAAAGCGTGATGGCTGAAAAAGAAAACTGTGTGTTTGATTCTTCATCCGATGAAGAAGACAAAGCACTCATATGTCTAATGGCCACGTCCAATGCAGAATCTGCCTCTGACACTGATGATCAGGTATGTGAGTCTACAACCAATAACACCAACACGACTCCATCCGAGCTAGAGCTAACGGTAATAAAGCTTTCTGGGGATTTTTTAGAATTAAAAGAAAAATTAAGCTTTGAAAAATCTGAAAGACTTAAAGCAGAAAAAAAAGTTATTTTCTACAAAAGAGAAACTGATCTTCTAACTGAAGAAAAAGCTAATCTGATGAAAGAAAAGACTTGCATCGCCACTCTTAAAAAATCAGAGGAAGAAAAACTTCTGGAAATAAACAAGCGAGTAACCAAAGACTTAGAAAAGAAAACTAAGGCCTTAAAAGAATCCGAGGTAGAAAGACTAAACTCAGTTGCTCTTAAAGATTTCTTTCAAAAGGAAAGGGAAATTCTTCACCAGAAGCTTCAAACCAATGAACTTCTGATGAAGAAATACAAAGATGCCCAAGATGTTTTTGAATAGTTAAACGTTCAAACGGACACTCAAGGGATTGGATTCAATGAATTGGATTCCTTCATCGAACCAAAGAAATCCACCCTTGAATCCACTTTCAAACTTTGATGCATTCAAAAACCCGACTTTTTCCCAAAACCAAAAGCAAATTTTAATAGAGTTAAAGTCGATGGAAAAATTGTCGTTTCAAGACAGGATTTTGAAAATGTGGTGTACGAGAGCAGTACATGTAAGAATACTGATGAAAGGAATGACACTTCCAAATCAGAGACCGATGGAAACCCTATGGTCAAACCAGAGTCTCTGGGTGTCAATTCCACTTCATCAGCAAGTACTGTTGATGAAAAGAAGAATCCTAATGAGGAACCATCAGCTGATGAGTCGATGAACCATCCGGGTAAAACCGAAAGTTCAGCTCAGTCAGAACCGATAGAACCTCAAAAAGATCACTTTGAAGCATCAACCTCTGAACCCACACCTCCCACAAACATCCATGCTAATTTTGATTTCGAGAAATCAGCGAGAGACTTTCTCGACTCCTAATCTGAAGAGGAAACAATATGTGAATCACCAATAATCATTAAGGATAAAAAGCCTAAAAACTTCAAATCCTCAATGAAAACTGATGTTCCACCATCAATGAAATCTTCGGACAAAGGAAAGGGAAAGCTGAGAAATAGCAACTCTGCCAAAGATAACTCACAAGGCCCTAGTACACCCTTTAAGTTCATTAAGTTTACTCGTGAGCAAAAATAGAAGTGGCCTGCCTCTGAGAAAACTAACCACCACTTTTCCTCTCATTCAGCTCAAGAAAAGCAGTCCTTCCTCAGGAGAAAAGAAGTAAAGACAAAGATCACTTCACATAAAAAATCTGAACTAGATAGGAAGTTTGTAAAAAAAAACCAATGCTAGGACAAGATTTACAACCCCCGCATTTGCTTCTTTATTTTCAGTGAATAAAAATAATGCTAGACATTCATGCCCAAAGTACAATAATTGTCAATGTTTAGCTCTTTTACAAAACCTGAGGAATCACATGTTGACACATCACTGCATATTCTCCCAACACGTTTATCGCTACAAAGTTAAAACTAATGAGAACGTGAAAAATCCTAAGTCCAAGGGCAAGGGAAACACTAATGAACCCAAGCCTTTAAAGGCTAAGGGGGATGAAAAGAGAGTGGTATCTCCTACTAACAAACGTGGACCCATAAGAAATGGGTACCTAAAACCCCTTAATTTGTCTTGCAGGACCAGCATGTACAACCATGGTATATGGATTTCGGTTGCTCCAGGCACATGACTGGTGACAAGAGTCAGCTGACCTCCTTCATCGAAAAATATGGAGTATTGTGACATTTGGGGACAACAGCAAGGGTACAATCAAGGGATATGGTACTCTCATCAAATGAAACATCTCCATCAGCAAAGTAGCCTATGTTGAAGGTTTAAAGCACAACCTACTAAGCATAAGCCAGTTCTGCAACAAGGGTCCTGAAGTCAGGTTTCGCAAAGGTTTCTACATCATCGAAACAACGCTTGGTAAAACAATAATTAAAGCAAAAAGAGAAGGAAATCTCTATCTTTTAGATTTTGAATCTTCCACGGATCAAGACACCCTCTGTCTTGTGTCTCATAAGGGCGATGAAAATTGGCTATGGCATCAAAGGTTCTCTCATCTCAACTTTGATGCACTACGAAAACTAGCCACACAGAAACTGGTCAAGGGAATTCCAGATTTTAAATTTGAAAAAGATCATCTATGCTCGGCTTGTGAGATGCGAAAGCAAAGACGAGCCTCACATAAAACCAAGTCAGAAACCTCCTGCACCAAGCCCTTGGACATGATACATATTAATCTTTGTGGGACAATATCAACTCAAAGCCTCTCTGGAAAGAAGTACATGTTGGTACTGGTTGATGAATACTCCAAATACACCTGGGTTGAATTTGTAAAGAAGAAATCCGATGTTCCTGACCTACTCATTGGAGTGCTGAAAAGGCTCCAAGTCCTTCTACAACGAAAACTAATAAAGGTTAGAAGTGACAATGGAACTGAATTCAAGAATGCCAAAATCAATGAATACCTCATTAGTGAAGGCATTACACAAAACTTCTCAGCAGCTAGGACTCCACAACAAAATGGAGTGGTGGAGAGAAGGAACAGAACCCTCGTGGAAGCAGCAAGGACTATGCTTGCTTCATCAGAGTTACCCATCACATTCTGGGCTGAAGCTATTTCCACTGCCTGCTTCACCCATAACCGATCGATCATCAAAAAGAGGCACCATAAGACACCCTATGAGCTCATCAATCAAAGAAGACCTAATGTCAAATATTTTCATGTCTTTAGGTGTAAATGATTTGCACTCAATGATAGAGAATATCTTGGAAAGTTCGACAAGAAAGCTGATGAAGGGATCTTTCTGGGCTATTCTCAAACTGCCAAGGCCTACAGAGTCTACATCAAAAGGACAAGAATTGTCATCGAAAGCATTAATGTGTCCTTTGATGACTCCACACCAATGACTTTCGGACACAACAGTTCAGAACTCAGACTTCAAAGAAGAACATCTGATTCATCACTTGGCAAACCCAATGAATCAGAGTTAGCTCAATTATTTGAAGACATCTTCGACGAAGAAGTAAACTCTGGACATGCACCAACTACAAAATTCACTTCCAGAACCGATGAAAAACATGAAATTTCCAATGCTACAGATACACCTCTTACTGAAACTCATGTTATTTTACCTTCTACTTCTTTTGTGTCTTCAGATCATGATCAAGAACTAGAGTCCAACTCTAGAGATGATCTCTTCAAGGGGGAGCAAGCAGTCCCATCAGTCAATAAAGAACTGCATCATGTTGCTCCAGAAACCCAATCAAGCACCAAGTGGACAAAAGATCACCCACACCATCAAATCATTGGTGATCCAACCTCTGGTGTCAAGACGAGATCTGCCACTGCCAATGAATGCCTCTTCGCCAACTTTCTGAGCATGATAGAACCAAAGAAAATTTTAGAAGCCCTACTAGACCCAAACTGGATAGACACGATGCAAGAAGAATTACTCCAGTTTGAAAGAAACAAAGTATGGTCTCTTATGCCTCTACCCAAAGGGAAGACGACCATAGGAACCAAATGGGTTTTCCGAAACAAGAAGGACGAAGATGGCATAGTCATAAGGAATAAAGCCAGGCTTGTTGCCAAGGGCTACTGCCAGGAAGAAGGAATTGACTACGATGAGACATTTGCTCCCGTCGCAAGACTTGAGGCCATCCGGATATTCCTAGCCTATGTAGCTCATAAAGGCTTCAAAGTTTATCAAATGGATGTCAATTATGCCTTCCTAAATGGAAAACTTCAAGAAGAAGTATACATGCAACAGCCTCCTGGGTTTGAAGATCAAAAACATCCAGATTATGTCTATTTTCTGGACAAAGCTCTCTATGGGCTGAAGCAAGCACCCAGGGCCTGGTATGAAACACTATCCACCTTTCTCATCAACAATGGTTTCAAAAAAGGTACAATCGATACAACCCTCTTTCTCAAAAAGCACAAAGGTGACATATTACTTGTTCAAATATATGTGGACGACATCATATTTGGTTCTACAAATGCAAAACATTGCGAAAAATTCTCAGAGTTGATGAAAAGCAAATTTGAGATGAGTATGATGGGAGAACTAAGTTTCTTCCTTGGTCTTCAAATAAAAAAAACTTCAGAAGGATCTTTCATCAATCAATCCAAATATGTGTCTGACCTTCTGAAGAAATACTCTCTCTCAAATTCATCATCGATGTGAACACCTATGCCAACAGGAGCTAAGTTATTTGCTGATTCATCAGGCAACCCTGTGGATGTAACAACCTACAGAGGCATGATTGGGTCACTCTTGTACCTAACTGCTAGTAGACCAGACATCATGTTTGCTACATGTCTTTGCGCAAGATATTAGTCAAATCCTAAAGAATCTCATTTCTCTGCAGTGAAGAGGATCTTTAGATACCTAAAGGGAACTCCTTCATTGGGTCTCTGGTATCCAAAGAACTCTAGCTTTGATCTAATAGCCTACACAGATGCAGATCATGCATGTTGCAAGCTTGATAGAAAGAGCACGTCTGGAAGCTGTCAACTCTTGGGGGACAAGCTGGTAAGTTGGACATGTAGAAAACAAAACTGTGTCTCAACCTCTACAGCAGAAGCAGAATATGTTGCTGCTGCTAGTTGTTGTTCACAAGTTCTTTGGATGAAGACTCAACTTAAGGACTATGGATTTCATTATGACAAAATTTCTATCCTCTGTTATTCCAAGAGTGCCATAGCAATCTCTACAAACCCAGTGCAGCATTCCAAGACCAAGCACATCGATGTAAGGTACCATTTTCTGAAAGACAATGTTGAAAAAGGTAATAAAGAAATTTACTTTGTTCCCACTGAGATTCAACTTGCTGACATTTTCACAAAAGCTCTTGATGAGAAAAGATTTTTGTTTCTAGTCAGCAAGATGGGTATGCTAAATTTCACCACTTAAAGGCAAACATTAGTTTGAAATATGAGATTCTCTATATCTCATGGTTATGCCTATAAGTGATATAGTATGTTGGCCATAAAAACCAAGTACTCTAAACCAGAGCCTCTGGTTGTAAAGACCAGAGCCTCTGGTCATTTAATAACACTTGTTCAAAAATTGGCTAAAAGTCTTTCATCACCTTCACAACCAGAGCCTCTGGTTGTATAGACCAGAGCTTCTGGATTCCAATTCTATGAGACTAGAGCCTCTTTGGTCCCAAAAATGGTCTCCCACATCCTTTCATGCATCTTACTTAGTCGTATTACTTCCTTTATGCAACTAGAGCCTCTGGTTCCAAAGACCAAAGCTTCTGGTTCCAAGTCCTTTGCGACCAGAGCCCCTCTGGTCCAAATTGGACTTCACGTGCATTCTTATGTTACATCCTTTCATCATGTTTGCATCACCTTCGCAACCAGAGCCTCTGGAATCTCATCCCGTGAGACCTGCGCCCTTTTGGTCTTCATCACATATCTTTATTGTAACCAGAGCCTCTGGTTCTAAAGACCAAAGCCTCTGGTTTCCATGTCCTTTGCAACCAGAGACCTCTAGTTTCCAATTCAGACTTGGCATGCTAAATTCTTCTTTCATTCATCCTTAATAGCATATCCAAGCCAACCAGAGCCTCTGGTTCTAAAGACCAGAGCCTCTGGATTCATACTCTTTGTAACCAGAGCACCTCTGGACCCAAAAAGCTCACCTCCCTTTTCACACTCACATGCACAACCATATTTTCATACTTCTTTTCATCGCCTTTGCAACCAGATCCTCTGGATCCATACTCTGAAATCAAAACCATATGGACTCAATGATCCATTTTTTTCATATCCACTCAAACACTTAGCCACACTTCATACCTTTCTTTAATTATCCTTCTCAACCAGAGCCTCTGGTTGTATAGACCAGAGCCTTTGGTCACCCCAATCATCATTATTAATGGTTCTAGGGGGAGTTTTTAAAACTCAAACCCAATCTTCATGCATCATTTAAGGGGGAGTTATTCATTTATCATGAATCTTCATTAACTATATATGCATTTTTCAAACCAGAGCCTCTAGTTCTACTATACAGAGCCTCTGGACACTTAAATGCTATGTGTATTTAACCAGAGCCCCTCTGGTTTTACATAATGGATTGTCAATACAAATCTGGAGCCTCTGGTTAGTCATCGAAGGCTTATTTTTCTTCCAATCCAACATTTCCTCGATGAATTCATTCATACATGCTCAACCAGAGTACCTCTGGTTCCTCACCCAATGCGTCATGCTAAACCAGAACTCCTCTGGTTCCATGACAAAATATCTTTTCATCCAAAACCCATCCTAATTGAAAATTTCTTTTAAAAGATTATACAAAATTGCAACTTTTGTGACTAAAAACTATACAACAAGGGTTTTTAGAAGACCAAAACTTCGTAATTAGTATTAATCTTCCAATTAGATGGAAATTTAAATTTAAATTATTTTTTTTGGATATATATTTCATGAGATATTAGTTGGAATAATTTCTTATTTCAAATAACCCATACGTCATCCTCACACGCGTCTGACACCATACACAACCTGTTCCCCATGAACCATTTCAATTTACCCTTCCGTAACCCCGCCTTGACACGTGTCCTACAACATTAATGGCACGTACAATCAAGACAGCACACGACCCCCAATGCAAATCACCTTTTACCAAACGCCTTCCAATTTCATGATTATTTCAAAATAATAATCAAGAAAACCATATCCTATTCCCCACCCCCTCCCCTCCCCTCCTCCCCACCTATAAATACCCTCCTTCAATCTCCATTTACTCTTTACGCTTCCTAAACTTGCAAACAGACATTGACAAACAAACTTCCCTGCAACTTCATACGCATTGCGCGGACCAAAACAATCTTTTGGTTACTCACTGGAAACGCGGGTCTGGCTTCCTCCGCATCACACAAGTCCAATAACAACGACAGCCACGTTCAATCCAACGACGCCGACAACCGCGCCATAGTCTTCCTCCCAATGAAGCCAAACAACCATGTCATCGAACTTCGAACCACTCTGTTTGACGACATGTTCGTTATCATGATCGAGTTCTTCAGAAACTGCATCCTTCTACCGGCCTTAACCCTAACTGACAATGGCGTACCACTAAAGTACGTTCAACAATACTGGCAGACCTACGAGTACGACCCTGAAAGCCATGGAATAATGAGGGACATGGACTCCCCAAACGACATGATTTGCTCGCTCAAGATCTCGCGGGCAAAAGTATCTCAAGTTCTGTGCATTCCCACTCGTCGAGAACTCGACATTGAGCAATATGCCGAGCCACCTACCACCTCCGACATTCTCCGATTCATCCAAATGCTAGGTTACAATCGTGACCTATGCAACGCCTTCGACTTCAAAAGGCAACATTTACCGTCAATGTGGAACATGTTCTTCTCCATCTTGAACAGGGCCCTCACCTGCAAACTAGGGTCGATGGACCAGGGCAATATCAACATCATGACGATCATGTATGGACTTTTCTTAAACATCCCTCTCGACTATGCTTTTCTCATATACAATGAGATCCACACGGCCGTAGTCAAGAAATGAAAGCTCCAGGCGATTGGCAAGCCCCTAACCTCTGTTATGTTTCCTCGTTTCCTCTCTCTCTTCATAGGGGATGCGATGAGAAAACATGGCCTACCGGCTGCAGAACCATTCACACCCGTCTTTAAAATGCATGGCCATCGACCCACTCTCTCGAAGGAAGGATACACCATCAACAGACCACTCTCCAGAGCCATGCTCAGTGTCATTCTGGAGACATCTGAGATACGCAGAACCTACGAATGCTCTCTGCTGTCCCATGAACCAAGGGCAGCTACCCCAAAGCGAATAGAGCCGTCCCCAGAAACAAGCAAGGAAGCTCAGGAGGCATCTTCATCGGATGATGAAGATGATGATGGTGATGACACTCCTCGTGCATCCCCGACCCTACTCAAACAAATCCCCTTCCCTCTTCCCAAAGGGCAAGCACCACATCTACCCTTGGCGATCAAGGCCAAAGGGGTATTGAATAAGGACCACCCAATCCAATCCCACAACCAGCCAGCCATCCAGAGGTCATTCTTCGGGCCTCTACTTATTCGAGGAACCATAACACCCATCGCCCCTCTCCCAACAGAGAGGTGATGTAGATATAAAAGCCCCATCGCCTCAAAGCTCGACACAACCAACCACACACACAGAAGCATGTGTTGCTTCTGACATTGATGCAACCCTAGATCGCTCAGAGCGGTCTCCGATTCGTGCACAGATCCCCCCTTTGATACTTGATCTAGCAAAGGGGAAACACACTTACTTCTCCTATCCTGTCAAGGAAGAAGAAGTCGAAACATCAGGAGATAGCTCCTCACTTGAGGGCTATCAAGGACATGATGGAAGTCCTTCACGGCCTGTCTTTTCACAAGGCAATGAAGGCGCCTCAAGAGCAGAGGCTCAACCTGCAGCATCCGTTGCTGCAGGGGTTACCCCAACGGCAGAACTGGTCACAAAGGCTGAGTTCCAAGCCTTTGTTGACTTAATTCAGCGGTCCTTGGAAGACCTAAAAGTCATCATACAAGGGATTGTTAAAAACCCTCCATCCATCGATATCACGACCCTTCAACAATCCCTTGCCACCCCCACTCAAACAACTTCATCAATCGATGATACCCTAGCCTCCCTCATCCACCAAATGGCCACCATACAAACCACCCTAACCCAACTCCCCGCCACCATCCTAGCCAACATTCCCCAACCTACTCCACCTCCACCTCCCTCTACAGGCCCATCCTTCAATGAAGTCTTCTCTTCCTTCACTGCAGAGGTGAGGAATATCCTTACCAACATTCCTATTCCACCATCCACCTCCATACCCCCACCTACCTCCACATCCACCATGAAATATGCAACCAGGGACGACTTAAAGGCCCTGTCAAAGGCACTTGTCTCATCCTTCAATGAGATAAGTGAAAAATTCATCCATCGCGCTATTCAACCGACCAAGGTTCTCTCCCAGAACCTTGCTGATCAACAAAGGTGCACCATCTCTCTCCTTACATGATGGAGAAGAGCCAACGACAACAAGCCCTGAAGGCGTATCTTACGTCCTTCAGGAAGGAGAAAAAGAAGAAGAGGAGCAGAGCTTCATGCTCCAGTAGCTGCCCACAAAAGAGGCCACGTCATGAGGACCCAGACCCCGATGATCAAGGTCTTGGACCTCATGAGGGGGAGAACCAGGCCGCGGCTGCTCAACACATGGAATCCGCTGCACCATCACCACCACCCCAAACACAACAATCTCCACCATCAACCCAAGCAAGGGAACCAGAGGCTTAGGCCTATGAAGATATACTTAATGTACATGTTCCCCTTGCTACCACACCTGAACCCATCGTGTTGAGTTCCTTAACCGATGAAAATCCATCCACCCCACCAATAGAAACCAACCCATCTTTTACTTTATCACCAACATCAAACCTACCATTAACCCCATCACCAACCCCTCGCGACACACAACCTTTCATCACCCAACCCGATGAACATGAGCCAACCCAAGAAAATAGCAAATCGCCAACCGATACACAAACTACAACCCAAACACCCCTGAAACCATCACACAACCCACTACCCAAACACACCCCCAACCGATACACAACCCATAACCCAAACTCAACCCCCAATCGAACCAACCACGATGCAAGCAGACATTCTCTCTTCATCTAGGCTCTCCGCAGAGCCTAGTCGATGAAATAATTCAGAACATAGAGTCGCTAAGAAGACGTCCAGAGATACCACCAAGGGAACCCATCATGATGGAGAATATCCATCAATACATGTACCACGATCGCGATGAAAGCTTGTCTCTCAATCCTCCATTTTTATCGTCAGAATCCTTGGACCTCCTATACCATCGGTTTGTTAGACAGACTACCTAACCACCACAAGCTGTCTTCTCAAACGATGGGATAAGGATGGTAATGGATATCAAGATGAGGACCTTCGCCAACAGAGCTATAAGATACATCGAGTACATGGTGGATAGAGCTCATGGTCAGGTCAGCGTCTTCAACGATAATGACTTGATCAATCTCAACCCCTACGACTTGATCGACCTTTATGCATTCACAGCTCAGCGACAGGATCAAGGAATAAGATTTGGGATGGAAAACAGAGCGATAATGAAGATGATGGAGACCCTGGTGAAGCACAGAGCCAAGAGTGATTTTCAAATTGCTCTACATTTGGGTATCGAAAGACTCTCCTGCACCCCACCGAATGAAGACTTTCCTGGTCTGCAGGAGAAAAGATCTGCCTCTGTCTTAACTCAACCCGAGCTTGGACTTGTCTTCAAGAATGAGTTCGGGGTAAAGAAATTTTTTAGTCTAACTGAAGCCTTCAAGTATTCAACCGATACACTTGAGTGGTTTCAGAAGGTTATTAGAGAAAGATTGGGCAGAACTCATGTGCCAAGAGAAGATGGGAATCAACTCATTCATGAGATATCAGCAGTCCTCAGTTATCGAAGACTGCTTCTGCGCTTCTGGGATATATCTCAAGGTAGATCATGAATGGAGTTTTAAATTTTTTTGCCTTATTGTAAATGTCTTTGTTTCCAGTACTGTAAGAATTCATCATCCAATGAAAATTTAGAATTTGATGCTTTTCTTTAGATTAGTCTCTGTTCTTCAATTCTGTTCATAGATTAGTATATGTTTGTTCTTTCATTACTTAGGGGGAGATTGTTAGACCCCATAATTAATAAGTGTAAAAGTAATGAAGAACAATAAGTGATGAAGAACCAGAAGACCGATGAAGATGACAAGGAAAAATTGACCAAGTCTGAAGAACAACCAGAGGGTCGATGAACAACCAAATATACGATGTGTGTGTTCTTTTACTTAAGCGTAAGTAAGCTCAGAGTAAGGGTTAAGAGTATCTCTGCATGGAGATAGAACAAATCTATATATACCCCTTTGCATTAAATGCACATTTAATGCAATGTGGTAGGGTTAGATCGCGTGTCAAGCCTTAAAGGGAAGGCTTGTCCTTTGCTACAGTGAATAGTACAAAAGCCTCTTCATGAGCAGACATCCTTTCATAAAGTTGGTGGGTAATAGAGTCAATTAATCGGCTCCCTACCGTACTAACGTTTAGAAAGGGTATGGGTTTGTCCTTTGTGTGTGTAAGGACAAGACAACAACAATCGTGCTCGACAAGATTCTTTTAATCACTGAATGCTGAAATAACCCGAAGGTCTCTTCAACATTCGCCGAGGCTTGGGCAGTCTTCACACATATGTAGACAAGATTGTAATCACTGAATACCGCTTCAGATCACGTACTCGCCAGTTTCTAATCTTCAGTTTCTGTCTTCGACTTTCGCTGAAGGTTCTATGGTGTGAGTGTTGTCATCTTGAAGTATCGCTGTCGCTGATTGGATTTACAATACAAGTTCTTCAGCGATTACTGAACAGACTCATTGATGATCGCTGGAACTGAAAAACAGAAACATAAATACTTCGCATAGGATAACAGGGATTATCATCAAATCAAATGAGAGAGAGGATCAACAAGATCAAATGTATGCCGCTTCTGTCTAATGTGATATAATATTTGATTACTGTTTGTTGGTTCTTTGAATATAAATTTGGGTTGTCCCAGAGATGGACCTAGATTTTTTTAAATGGTGGCCCCATTTGACTATAAGCAAATATAGAGATATTTTTCACAAAATCATCACTCGTCTGTTGGTTAATTAATTGTTTTTTCATATATGAGGTCCTATTCACGTCTTTTATTGCGATTTTTTTTCAGAAACATAAAATTTGAAATTAAAAACTAAAAATAATAAAATGATACTAACTGCATTCGAACTCGGGATGCGGTGGAAGAAAACCCTTGCACGAAAATTTATGTCCTATCAAAAGCATTCTATCACCAATTATGCCACGACTCAAGACAAATCAACTTCGCTGATACTTACTGGTGCTTTTTAGGTAATCACCATTCACCCAACTCTCATTTTAACTACCAAAAAGCTAAACATGTTATTAGCAGATTGATGATTTGGCAAGAGGTTAATGTAAATTTTTTCAACATAACATGTTATGTATAGAATTTGGTTAAGAAAACAAATCAAAGGATTTATTTGGGTAAACAAATCAGAGGGTTTATGTATATAAAAAATTTCACCTCTAACTTTTTTTTTCATATCTGAACATACCTCTAACATAATTTTTTTAGCAATAGTGCAATGTCCAATGTCATGGTTACTAACATTTAAAGGCTAGAGTAATCATGTTTAAGTCACATGAGAAGGCAAGTTAACGTGTTAGAAAATATGAAAGTATATTGCTATTTATTGTAACTAATCTATAAGTAAACAACCTATCAACTTTGTGCAATCCTTCCGATAACTAGTACTGGTCCTTGGCATCATATACCGGTCTTGTTCGTGTTTAAGAGGTATTGATGAAATAAGAAACTCAAATGTAAAATTGTTTGACTAAATCACACATCCTAAGTTTTGGGTATATTTGTAATATAATGTAAAAGTGAATGACTAGAAATGACCAAGTAGCCATAAATGATTCAGAGTTGTAGATTTAAAAGTACAAATGTTGACATTTGATGTCTTACCTAATGGTTTACTGCAAGTTAGTTACTTTGTTGCATATCATTCAAGTTTAGGATGTTATTTATGTTGATATTTAAGATTATGAGGAAAGTATGACACCCTATAACGACCACCTTTTTTACCACTTAAAGTTTCTTTTTAAGGCAAACCTGTCATTAGCTCTCTATTGGATGTCCATTTCAACCAAATTTGACATTTTTCTGCTTCTAGGGAGATATACATAGACACCACATATCCTAGTTTGCTTTAAGATGCATACATTTCTGCTTATGGAGAGATACATATAGATATCACAAAGTCCTAGAATGTGCCTAAATAATGTTTACTTTCAATGGTTGTTTAATCATTGTTGGAACCCAGATACTCTTAAGTTGTAGAAATACTGTTTGCGTAAAATAAGAATTAAGAACAGCAAAGTATCTCTATTGATTAAACAAGATATTCAAAGAAGAAAGTAAAAACAGTAAATAAAACTTTGAATAACCGAATGCTTTTATTGATAATAATGAACAAAAGTAATCTCACAAGAATTTGCGTATAGTATCAGTCGGCTCCATCAGGTAATTTGAACATGAGGCGAAGGCCTCCTTATATACGCCTAGGTCTAACAAACTATGCTATTAAAAAGGCGTGGAACTCTAAGCTGACTGGTCTGCATCCGCATCTTTGACTTCCCTAAATAGCGGAGCAGACTTTGTCAAGCCGCCTTGAATCTTTTAGATGCTTTGCGAGAATGTCTGGGCTAACGCGCGCTTTTCGTGAAGAGGGTAGCTAGAAGCTCTGCATGTACTATGCAGAGGCTCTGCATGTACTATGCAGAGGCTCTGCATATGCAGAAGCTCTGCATGTACTATGCAGAGGCTCTGGGTCTTGGAKTTGTTGCTTTAAGTCAAGCGCTTATGCTTTTTGGCGCACAAGACTTGAACGTTCACGGAGATAGAGCGCGGGCACTGTATGAAAAGAACCTTCACTATGAGTAAGAGCTCTGGTCCTTGATCATCTGCATGAGAGCTCTTAGCCAGACACCTTCTATAGACTAAGTCCTATTAACTAGAGCAAGATACTTCTTACTTACACTTTCACAAGTTGGGGTCTAACAATCATGTCTTTGGTTATGTATACCATTTCAACTTCCCTTTTGCACCAAGGAAGCAATAAACAACAGTGCTGAATAGCAATGTGCCTAAAGAACATTTGCATAAACAAGATTGGTTGTTTAATCACCCCTTTCAACATATGTATGCACAAAACAAGATTAGTGTTGGTCCCAAAAGGGTCTACAAGAATACTAAACAGTTTGTAGAAGGGGGGGGATTAATACAAACACAAGGTTTTCAAATTTAAAATATATATTGATAGAGAAGATCAATACAGATTTTACAAGATTGTTTGCGGAAAGATAAGGTAAAAGAAACCTATCTAAACAATCTTAAGTTACACATGAAGGTTAGCAAATACAAGAAAAGAGATTGCTAAAAGAAAATATCTTTTACTTTAAGCTGAAAGAAGCTTGAAGTAAGAATGAGGAGAGAGAGTGATGCGCGCACTCTGCATGGAGAAGAAACACTTCTATTTATACCCAGTGCATTAAATGTCCATTTAATGCAGTATGGTAGGGTTTAGAGTGCGTGTCAAGCCTTAACAGGAAGGCTTGTCCTTTGTTACAGTGAATAGTACAAAAGCACTATTCTTGAACAGACATCCTTACCTAAAGTTGGTGGACAAAGAATTGACTAATCAGCTCCGTACCGTACTATCTTTAGTAAGGGTATGGGTTTGTCCTTTTGTGTGTGCAAAGACAAAACAACAACAATCTTGCTAAGCAAGCTTCCTTTGATCGCTGAATGCTGGAATGACCTGAAGGTCTCATCATCATTCGCTGAAGCTAGAGCAGTCTTCACACATAGTTAGACAGGCTTGTAATCACTGAATACCGTTTCAGATCACGTACGCGCTAGTCTCTAATCTTCAGTTTCAGTTTTCGACGTTTTCTAAAGGATCTTTGGTGTGAGTGTTGTTTTCTTGAAGTATTGTTGTCTCTGAATGATTTACAAAGCGAGTTCTTCAGCGATCACTGAACATACTCAATGTCTTGATCGCTGGAACTGAAAATACAGAAACTAAAATACATCGAAAGAAAAAAGGGATTATCATCAAATCACTGAGAGAGAGGATCAACATTCTCCCCCTATTTGATGATAACAAGATAACATAAAGAAAGTTATCTTATCAATAGTAAGAAAAAACAACATATAAAGTACATGTCCCTTTTTACTATTTTGGGATCTTTTTCAGTTTGGTTAGTCTCAGCTTGAAGGTTTTCTTTGTTATATCTAAGAAAAAATACAAGTACAGAAACTGAAACTGAAAGCTTATTCACTGACTTATAGATTGTCAATGAATGATAAAAGTAACACTGGAACTCATAGACTTGTGTCCCTATTATTTTTTTCAGTGAAGCACATGGAATACTCATCTTATTAATCAATGGAAATAATACAAGTATTACAGTACATGTTCAGAATTTACAAAAATGTAAATACAATCAATGAAAGAAGATATAGAAAAGATTTACAAGGAAAAGTGCATTGTTGATACAAAGAGACTTAATCTGAAACACCTAGATCTATGTACACAGGTACATCTTCACCAAGTTGTCTTCGACGTAGGAGCTCTCTTCGAATCTTCAGATCGACGACTTTTCTAGGCATGCTGTCTTCTATCCATTGCAAGAGATAAACCAAGTGATCCATTGGATAGAGAGGCAGTTCTGACATTCTTTGAAATCTGACTTCACCTTCATAGTCAAGGAATATAACTCCTAACTCAGGTTTGAAATGCACAGTGTTGGGTGTATAGGGACCCTTAACTAGCAAGTCAAGATTCAGCATAGAAATGTCAATACTCATATGACCCTTCTGGACTTCATCTAAGAAGAGCTTTGTTTCATGTTCGTTCCTCAGGGATGGTCCTTCACTAGGATCAATGAGCATTGTCTTCTTCTTCTTACCTTTATTCAGAGTTGGCCTGTCAGGGACCTTGACATACGTGAACATCCTTTTGATAAGCTCGCTGATGGTGTCCTCGATAAGTGTCTTGTGTCTCGACTTGGATTGCTGAATGGCTTTCCTGATCTCCATCCATTCGCTGTATCCATAGCGACCAAGGTAGGAAGGATACTCAGTAACGGCATCAAGATTATCCCTGGTGATGAG